>NW_009697171.1:60054-71012 GCF_000703405.1 Apaloderma vittatum
CCCTCCTAAGCAGGGTCTCAGGCTTGGTCTGCTGCAGATCCTCCTCCGTTAGCCACAGCAGGACTCTCTCCCGATTGAAACGTGCTCTTTTTTTTTTTTTTTGCCTAAAGGAGAAATGAAAATTAAGCGAACTGATCTGTTTAAACCTTTATAAATACGTGTTTAATATCTGCTTAATGTGAGATGGAATTTATGAGCCGTTAAGTGATGCAAGATCGTTTTGGTAAGAATAGAGAAGTCTCGTGGGAAAACTTCCTCCTGGGACATAATCTCATATTATTTTTTTAAGAGAGATTTAATATGTTATAGTTGGCGTTTTCAGTGACACTGGAATATTTCCTACGCGGGAGCTTTCACAAGTGCTTTATAAATCTTTAATGGTTTAAGCTGATGAAATCCTTATGCCGGGGGTAGGGATTGCACCACCTCTGCAGATGGGGAAACTGAGGCACACAGAGACGGGCAATGCCGGGAACAGGATCTGCACGTCCTGCTCTTGGTTTGTGGCAATCCAGCCACTTCAGAGCTTTCCCCCAGATCATGAGACGAGGCTGTGCTTTACATTTCCTTGGTGTGTTTCTTGGTTTTTTTGCCTTTAGTCTGGTTTTGCAGGCAAGCAGAGCATGCACTGTGTCTCCCACCAGCTTTTCCCTTTTTTTTTCCCCTTCTTTTTCCTCGTTTTCTTTTTTCATGTCCCCACTTTTCTTTATTATTCTTTTTCTTTCTATATTTTTTCCCCTTTTATTATTTTTTTCCCTTTTCTCCTTTTTTTTTTGTGTGTGCACATCTGAAAAGTCATTAATCTGCCCTCTCCCATCTCTGTTTGCTGGGGACACTCACAATTCAGATGCTCCCCTGGCCTTTCCCCCCTCATAGGGTCGCAGTCACCCATCACCTTGAAGCCTTATGGAAGGCAGACCCTCCCCATACTCTGGGGAGGGACTCGAGGCACGGTGGGGGCACAGATCAGCCTGGAAAACGACTCAGACTTTTATGTTCTGTAGAGATTTTAGGCTTGGTGACTTTAGGGGTGGCATTATTGCTTTGAGGAATAAAGAGCTTTCTGCTTCCTGCAGCTGGTGCTGAAATGAGATTTCTTTTTTTTTTTCCTTAAGCAAGAAAACATCAGTGAAATCCCTCTGTTGCTGTTGCAGTTTGCTTCTAACATTCTGAGGATTTCCGAAAGGATCCCCAAACGTTTCTGATCCTAAACTTTAATACTTTTTTCATCTTCCTTAAAGCTACGTTTGGAGGAGAAGGCGGATTGGTGGGTGGGGGCCAGACGGATGGACAGGGGACGTGCCACAGCTTTCCATCTCATCAGCTAGCTCCTTCCCATCAGAAGAAACAACCTGATGCTGAGCTATTTTTCTAGCTGCAACTCCGTTTTTCTCCCCTTCCTGGGAATGCCTCGGAGATCATTAGCAGGGAGGTGAATCCCGGGTTGCGTTTGCAGGTGTGGGTCCAAGGCGAGGGCTGCTTTGCTGACAGTGCCAGCAGCATCGCTGTCCCCAACTCTATTTATCATTCAGCCCCTGTTCTAGGTTAGCATTTGGTCCCTGGCCTGCAGCTGAGGCAGAGCATTGAGGTTTTCAGCCAGGCTTCCTCCTGCCGGCAGCTAATTAGGTTGAGCAGAGCCTCATTAGGATCTGCTCCCAGACCAGGGGTTTAACCCTTTCCCTGGGGAGTCTGAGCTGGCCCATGGGGATGGAATTTTGCAGTAGTGAAGGTCTCTTTGCCTCCCGTCCCTGTTTTGAGGGTTTGCAGCATCCTGGCAGGACGCTCATGCGAGAACCCGTCCCAGGTGGAGCTGAGAATTGCTCGTGACCCCATGGCCCAGCAGGGCTGTATCGGACTATTGTCGCCTTTCTGACGAATAATTAAAAAAAAAAAAAGGGGGAGGGGGGAAATAAAAAGGAGAGTTGTGGAGAGAGCTGAAGAAATAATCTTTTTACATTTTAATCTGAGCAGTTTTCAAGCAGTTTGATAAGGCGGGCTGTAGAAATGTCAGCTTCCCCTTATCTCTAATTGACTTAAAGTAGAAGCAGGCTTTAATCCTTGCATGCTGAGGAGCTTCTGATGGGGAGATGTGGGCAATTGATTTCTGCCTTTTTAATTAGCGGCCTGGCTGCTTGAAAAAAAACAATGAGGAGGAGAGAAAAGAAAGGGAGAAGCATGGGGTGTGCCATTTGGAGCTGGCGGCGTGGGCCAGGTGATGGTCAGGCTGGTGGGGAAGCTCAAGGTGCTGCCCAGTTTGAAAAGCGTTGGGTTGGGCTGGTCCCAGTTTAAGAAGGCTTCCAAGTGTCTGGGGATTCCTGCGGGGCTGTTGCATTAAGCAGACAGGATTAGGGTTATCAGCCTGGTGGTGCCACACTTCCCTGAGCCGAGGGATTGGAGCTGCTGGCAGGAGCAGGACCCTGTTTTGGGGAGGGATGAGGCTAAAATTGACGGGTTGGCTGCCGTTCCTTCACATGGTTTTCCTCTTGCTGTCGCTCTGCTTGCCTCCAGTTAGTGCCCAGGCAAGTGCATGCGGGACACATGCAAAAATGTTGTGTAAGGATAAGATGGAAGGTGCTCTCTGCGCTGAAACAGCTTTCCTGGCGTCCTCTCATATGCCCCAGGGTCGACCACCTCCTGCAAACCCCCAATTTTGCTTGACCCGTGCTGGGGCAGGACAGTCGGTGGTGAGGAGGGCGAGAGTTTGCTGCTGCCGTGGTTCTTGCAGCTGATTTCTGGGTGGGCAAGAGGCACCGACGTGCTGACGATAATGGCTTTCGCGGCAGGAGCTCGCCGCTGTGACTGTTATGGTTCCATTTGCTGTCCTGCTGCAACACTCTTACGCTTGTCCCTGCTTAAGTGTCAGCTCCGCAGCGGAGAGGATTGTTTATGCAGCACTTAGTAACATCTACGGGGTAATGGGCTGTGCAGAAGACCCTGGGATAATTGGTAAAATGTCTGGAAGTGGATTAGGCTGCGTGTCTGGGTGGCAGATACTTGGAAATATATACACATACGTTCAATCTTTAAATACATATCAGGCTAAACTCCTCTTTCCTCCTGGGGATTGTGGAGGTGGGGTTAATGGTGTGTGAATGAAGTGGGTTAAAATCTCCCGGCAGAGCTGGGAGAGGCAGCACTGGACACCTGGCTGGGCACCAGGAGGGGTTGTGATGGTAGGATGTGGGTGGACCCACCTTCCCCAGGATGATTTTCCACCCCCCTCGCCGTGGCTAAAATGGTGCTGAGGTGATTTGGGAATTGTGGCTGAAGGAGAGAGGGAGGATGCTGGAGGCAGCCCGGGGAGCATCCCATGAATGGGAGGAGAAGGTCTGGCTATTACCTGCAGTGCCCCAGCTCTTCATCTTGCTCTTTTACATTCCTCAGCCTTCTTTTTATTATTGTTTTGTCCCGAACCATCTGCTCTCTTACCAGCAGCAGGTAGAGGAAGGAGTAAACTTGCCTGCCTGGGGAACCTCCTGGAGCAGGAGATGGCCACTTCTAGGTGGTGGATTTGGGGCCATCCCCAAGCACCTCGGCTCTGTGCAGCCCCCTGGGGATGTACAGCTGGCTCTGGGCCCCCCAGAACCCTTCCACCGCTTGTTATATTCCAAACACTTTTTAGGAATCATTTAATGAGCTTCCTGTGAGGCTGAGCAGGTGAGAGGAGTCGTGAGATTTGGAGAGGAGACGAAGAAATGGGGAACACTTTTGATTTGTGGAGGAGAATGGGAGCTGGAGCATTCCTCCTGCCGTGGAAACAGGGCTTAAAAACCTACACTGGCCCTGTTTTTCTTGGGTTTTTAGCCCAGGATGTGGCACTGCGGGACCTGCGTTGTAGCACTGCAAAGGCATTTCAAATCCCCCAGGGGTTGGCATCTTGTCCTAGCAATGTGGTTTTTTCCCCCCTGGTTTACAGGTATCAATTTTTCCACTTTTAAAGCTCCCTTAATAATCCATAATTTCTTAATACCGTGTGCTGTCTCGCTCCTTCTGACAAATCAATTTATTACGGGTTAGATTTGCTGCTTAACCGTGATGGGAAGGAGGAGGAAGAGCCGTGTTTTCTCTCTGCTTTTCGCATTCCCGTTCATACCCTAAGGGTTATCAAGTCAGCCACCAAAATGCCTACAGGGATGGATATTTAAAGGGAAAAAAACAGCCCCAACCACCAAGTAATTCAGTAGCAGAAACTCTAAAACACCTGTGAAATGATGAAGTGAGGTGTGAGTCCTATTTCCCCGGGTACGGATGGATTAGGACAGCGTTATCCTTGTGTGAGCTGCTAATAGATCCTGATGGAAGGAGCCCACAATTCAATTTATACCGTGTGGTTCCAAATAAATATGAAAATGCTTCCAAACCCGCCCGGATAAATGTTTGCTGGCTCCAGCATCCTTATCTGCAAGGAAAGATGAATGGGAAGAGAACATAAGGGCCAAGGTGTAGACAACATCCTGCTGGGTTGGAAGCTTCACTCCAAATTTCCAAAGAGATACGACAAGACCACGAGGTTTTGTTAAAAGTTAGTGGAGTTCAGACTCAGAATTGTACGGAAAAATGGGAATTGGACCTCTAAAATAGTCTTGGTCCTTTGGGAAAGCATCGTCCTTGTGGTGCTGGAGATAGGTGGGTGATTGCCATGCCCAAAGCTTGGGTGTAAATTGATATAAGTATCGATTTCACATCGCGATCTGGCTGCGGGGGGTGGCTTTTTCTTCATCCAGCCTGAGATTTATGTTTTTTTTCAGCATTGTGGTTCAGCGTAATTAACATCTGGGAGGAATGAAAGGGGGTCTTGGGGGAGAAGAGCGAGATCTGAGGTTTAAATAACAATTTAGCTTCAGCACAATTAAAAATAAGATGCTTCGTGATCACCGGGGCGGCTGCTTACATGGAGAGAGGAGGAGAAGGTGGTTTGGGGTGCGTCCACCTGGTGTAAATGGGAGCTCTGGGAGGAGGAGATAAAGATAGGGAGGAGCAAGGCGAGGGCAGGAGGCTGAGTAAGGACTGAACCTGATCCTCCAGCTCCAGGGAATAAGTCTGGGTTGCACGAATAAGAAAAACAGGAGCTCAGTGATGCAAGCAACTCACTGCTTTCGGTCTTCTTTAGAGCATCCTCGTCGTTCTTTGTATGCAAATGTGGACAGATCCGAGCTTACAAAAAAGCCCCCCACTCTTAAAAATCAAATATTGTTGCAGGTTGGGTGCCAAGACCCTCTTGAAACTGATTGGTATCAATGGCCGTGTGCGAATTCCATGCGGGTTCTTTAATTGCTTTATTTTCACTCCTCTGATTGCATCTCGCAATATAGAATTTGAAGGCAGGGCAAAACTGATGCAAACAGAAATTGTTTCGTGCAAAATGAAATGCTCTGGGTTGCCCAGAGCAGCCCAAATGTTTGGAGAAAGCTTCAAATGTTAAGGGTCTGATTTGAAAGCCGCCACGTTTTTACAAACTCGCAGTAATTGAAGGCATTTGGGTGGCGTGAGGTTTGCTGCTAGATGTGCGCTAAGAAACAGTTCTGAAATAGCTTTTTTAGGGGGGTTTGGCCATCTCCATCCGAGTTGTTGGGGACGTGACAAAGCGAGAAATACATGAGTGATCAAAGGGAACATTAATTTAATTTGTCAAAGTCACTGGTGGAAAATATCACGGGCAACAGCTGAACGGGAGAGTTGAATGAAGTTTCCAGCCAACAAACCAGTGCCGGGGTGGGGGTGAGGATATTTTCCCACATCCCTCTCCTCCCATGGACAAGGAATTTGTGGAATAAACCTCTTGTTTCCCCACGAAGCTGCCTCGTACGTGGTTGGCGACAGGCAGCAGAGTCCTTGTTTTTGCTGGCTTTGCAGATTTCCATATTTATTACTTGTTTTGTGCCGTGGGAGGTGGAGAATGTTTTGCAATTGGAAATTCCAGCAGAGGAGGGAGAGGGTTTGGATGCTCCTCTAGGGTGGCGGTGACGTTTGTCGCCCGATAATTAAATAGAATCTATTAAGATAGATTTTTTTTTTTTTTTTTTTTGGTGTGTGTGTGTGGTTCTGAGCTCGGTGTGGAAGGTGTGTGGGACGCTGCCTGCTGCTGCTGCTTTGCCTCCTGATGAGCTTTGCATGAAATAAACACTCTGGATTTATGGGAACCTTGAAAATTTTAGTTTTGCACACCAGAAGGCAAGTGGAGAATGAGGCAAGAGAGAGCTCTGGGCCAGAGTCTCTCCGAATGTACATGAAAAACTGGAAATCTGATTGTGTTTTCTTTTTCCAAATGGCTGTGTGGGATACGACAGCCCTGGGAAAGTTTCACAGCCTCTCCTCAGAAATTATCAGTGTGGACTGGCACAGGTCATAAGTGACAATTATTTTTTATTTTGAAAGATATTGAGACATGTTTTAATTTCCCCCTCCCCTTTTTGCCATGTGAGACATAGACAAATCAGGAATGGAGAGCAAACAAACCCCTTGAACTGCTTCAGGTGGAAATTACAAAGGTTTTTTTTAATCTATTTTTTTTCCTTTTTTAAGGAGAATTTGATCCAAATAACGCCCACAGAATTAGTAGTTTTACACAGAAACCCCAGCTCCATTTCCAAAATTCATCAACTTCTCCCATTTTCTGTTTCAGATGGGAATAGGTATCTCCTTTTGTTTTTAAATTTCTCACTTAGGGGTTGGTTTTGGAGCTGCTCTTATTGCAACGCTCATTTCCACAGCAGTTTGTACCCGTTTCTACAAAATACCCTTTATCTGCCTCATAAGCAGTTTGGGTAACCGTTGTGCTTTTGCTCCTTTGCATGCAAAGCTGAGATTTGAGTCGTCTGGGCATCGCAGTTGCCCGAATAACAAATGATTTTAGCAAAAATCAAGACTACTGGCTAATTGGTCAGTGACATACTCTTGCTTTTTGCAAACAGACTTGTTCCTCTCCTTTACTGACCCTTGATTAAATTTTTTGTAACAATTGCAGACTGATAATAGGCAGCTATTGATCTCTGTGGAGGTGGGTATCAAGATTTACCGAGTGAAAGCTATTGACTCCGAGGAGAATAATAGCTGGTATTGAGTAGGGGAGTTGCTCATGGAGGCACATTTATTTGCATGCCCAGTCGGGCCGGTTTAATGTCTCTCCAGCCTCAAAATTGAGCGAGAGTAGAAATAAAGCGCCTTGAGGTATGTGTACCTGCCCAGCGATAGTTAATTCCTCCTGGTGTGTCATCAAATGTGTTTTGAGAGTGGAAATCGAATGCTTCATCTTGTTTGTGGAGGAGTTGAACCTTTTATTGGTAAACTCTGGTTTCGGTGAGTTCTCAAATTGATGGAGAAGTTGGGACCTGCCAAGAAATCGCTGAAATGGTTCCTTTTGGCTTTTTCAATTCAACTCTTCGGATGAATTCAGCTCTTCGGTTTCGGGAAGTGGTTTTGTGCTTTTCTTCAAGATCTTTCACTTTCTGTTGCCTTTGGCAGAAAAAAGTGCTTGTGCGCTTGCTTTTCATCTCAAAAACTCTTGTAAGATCCCACTCTGGTGCTTATCACCTTTTCAAATTGAGGCTGTGCGTGTCATCCTGGGCACTTGAAATTAAAAGGTACTTTGATATAGTGCCTTTAACGGCATCGTAAGGATAATAGGCAACTTGAAATCGGCTGCTTCATCTCCAACATGACAAGAAGCTGCTGCTCGAGCTGTTGATCTGGATCTGCAGATGATGCTGTCTCCTTCCTCGCTCGTGTGGACATGCCAATAGGTGGCAATCTCTCCACGCACAGGGATGTGGCCCCTGGCACCTCGTACCATCCCTGCTTTGCAGGAGCCAGTGTGGGAATTGTGTATGCATTTGTGATGGGTCTCATGTGGAAAGGAGAAAAAAAAAAAAGGGTTTTTTAGCAATACTGCTTTAGGATTCCTTGTTTGGTGGCTTTGCTGGGAGAGTGGGATGGAGAAAGGGGACAAAAACCGAATTCCCTGTCCCTTTAAAGAGCTTTTGTTGGCGTAATGGGAACCTTGATCTTGCCACTGCATAAATCACAGGCAGCCAGTTCAAGTCAATTCATATTTTTGCAGTTCGTTAGCAGCTCGGGAGGAAATTGCATTTATTATAATTGCCTCTAATTGCACCAGATTAGTGATTACAATTATTGATGGTGGCTGATTATTCATTAGGCTTCAAATCAATTCCCTTGCTTCATCATTACCCAAAACAGTAACTCTGATGAGGAGAGCGAGAGGCCTGGAGGAGTCCGTGTCCACGCTCCTGCCAGGGAGCCTGCAGGCCCCTAGAAGTCGTGGGAAATCAGCCCTCGAAGCTGATTAGCGCCTTGATGCGATGGGAGAGGTCGTTAGCCAGGACTTGGAAGACGCCTTTGTTGATGGGGAACTGAACTGAGGCACGTCTTCTCGGCGTGGCTCCCTTGTGCTCTCTCAGGTGGCTTCCGTAGCGGCGCTGGCTCTCCTTTGCAGCCTGATTGAGGTTCGTGCAGAAGAGTTGCAATATTTATGTGGGATCTGATTTTGTGATCCTGGACTCTGGGGCAAGGAAAAAGGAAAGGGAGCAGCTCCCTCAAAGCAGTCCCTGATTTTTGGGGAGGGATGGGCAGTTCTGAGCGGCCCCAGGTGCAGGCGAGCCACCTGCACGGCTGCTGAGAGATGCTAATTGTCACGAGAGACGCCTAATTGTCACCAAAGCTGCCTGACTCGCATCGTAACTGGTGCTTCAGGTCGAAGGTGTCCCCGAGCAGCGCTGTGCCATCCTGCTCGAATGTTCAGCTGAGATGTCGTGGGATGCACAAGTCTGGGTTTGCAGACGTGTTGCAATCCCACCCATTTCCCTCTGCTCTCTCTTCAAGGTGGAGGTGATGCTTCCTGCAGGTCTGACCCATTAGATTTCTTCCCATCCCTGGTCTGCAGCTGAAGGTTGCTTCAAAACCCTGTGCTTGCAGTGGCAGCTGGCTTCTCTGCAAACCTGAATTACTATTTATGTTGCACTGAATGGTGGGTGCTAATACTGGATATGGTGTTGCAGAGCTTGAACACGTTCTCAGAAGTGATGGATGGGTCTGGAGCGTTTGTATTCTCAGGGTCTGCTGCCAGCCATCTCTCCATGAAGCCAAGATCCTGGATCCCTTCTTGACGGGGGAGGACCAAGGGACAAACTCAATCCTTGAGGCAACACTAGTTGTTGGCCTCTCTCCAGCCATGGAGCTGCTTTGCAGGAATCAAAGGGGCTGTGTGCCAAAATGAAATCTGTCAGGCAGGACTGGGATCTGTAGTTGAGCAGGACGTGCAGGTCCCACACGTCTTCTTAAAGGCCAGTTAATATCTACATTTTCCACCTATTGATCCTAGTTCTGCTGCTGTGCTCAAACGTCGCTAGGAAAAAAGAGTCATGAAAAGAGGGGGGAGAAAAAAACTGGTTCTGTTCATTAATCTCTGCTGTTCCTGCCACGGGGTGGAGCGGGGCCTGAAGGCTCAATTAGCCTCGGTGGCTGCGGCTCGGTGACACGCGACCGTTTCCATCGCTTTCTTCCCAGAGACTTTTCCTCCCCAAGTCTGTCTCCAGCTGTTTGTCACCACAGCTGGACACCACCGCCCCTACTAAGGCTTTGCAGGGGGAGATAAGGGTGTGGGGCACTGGTGCAACGTGGACATTGCCTCCTGCACCCAGACGGGTGAGGATGGGGATGTGGTTGGAAGTGGTGAGCAGGAGCTGGCTCTGCTGGGACAGAAGGGGTCAACGGTGCCTGTCTGCTTCAAATCCAGGATTTGGGACTGCTGCAAGGTCCGTAAGGGATGTTCGGTTACATATGTAATGTATTGGTAATCTGTTGTAGCGTATATATTTATATATTCCAATGCCAATCTGCATAAGCTTTGCTGTAACACTCAATGTGCAGTGGGAACCAGCAGGGTGATCTTTCTTTAGCTAAAGGCCAAGTGCAAGGCTGGGAAATGAGCTGCTTTATGTTACAAGACCGTGAGACCAGAGGCTTGGCTTTGGTGAGAAATGAAGGACCGAAAAAGCCGGGGAGACTCCCTTGTATTCTTCCTTTAGCCCTGGCCAGGCTGTGGGAGGAATCCAACGGAGCGGGCGACACCAGATGTTCCCGCGTTTGAAGTGATGCAAGGTTGGTTGTTTAATAGTATCGAAGCTGGACCCTCTTGCAGCAACGCTGGAGCCCTCCTCTACGAGTGGACGCGCTGCGTAGGACCTCCCCGTTGCCGGGGGAGGGGCCCCCTCTCTGCAACGGGGGCTCCCCAGCCACTGCGGGTCTGGATGATGATGTCAGGGTGACTGGTGATGGATCATTGATAATAACTATCACTAACCCTATGGATTAACGATTAGGTGCATTACCCTGCTTGTTCTTGCTGCTTAAAACTAGAATATAATCAGCTTGCATTGCCTTATTCTTATAGACAGTGTCCTTCTGTGTCCTTTTCTGCGGGATGCCCCCTTCCCGGGCCAATTAGCAAAACGAGGAGATCAAATTCAGATCACAGTGCTAGTGAGCTAGTGTCTCCTGCTGGGGTTGAGGTAGAGCTTGCGATGTTTTACGCACGTCCCGGTGGCGTTGCAGAAACGCCCGCCAGAAGGGATATGAACAGGCACCAGTGCCTCCAGTTTCTCTCCTTCTACCTGCTCAAGCTGGGTGGACACCATGAGCTTGTTGTGCCTCTTGACCACTTCCCCAAACGCCCTTGGACTCCCACCTTCTTGGTTCCCTCCTCCTGGGCTTGCAGGGCTGAGCAGCATCATTCATTTTGGAAGCTCCTGCCTCTTCCACTGTTTCCAACGTGGCTGGCCTCCTGTCTGTGCATCTCTCTGATTTTTCCTTCCGATTTGCCTGAGCATATGCTCGGGAGTGGTTTGTTTTGGTGATTGTTCGCAGAGAAGTGTAATTCTTTTGTCCCGCTATTTCAAATGGCTGCGAGCGTCTCGAGTCCCCAATTATTTTGCAGTTTATGT
>NW_009697171.1:71037-75079 GCF_000703405.1 Apaloderma vittatum
AGATGTTGGGATTTCTCTCCTAGTGTCTCTGAGCGTGTCCAGCTCTTCCACTGAAGTGGAAGCTGCTCAAAAGCATGGACCCAAAGCCTTTTATAAGGTTAGAAAGGTGTTAGGAAAGGGAAAAGACCACCCCGGTGTTGTTAAATCTGATTTTTGAGATCTAAAATGCTGAAAGTTTGGGATCAACCATACTGTGAGCACCTTCCAGAGGTTTGCACAGATTTAATTGCCATTCATATGGATTTACAGAAAGCAAAGGATTTTGAGCGCGTCTCCTTTGAAAACTTTTAACTTGCAAAAGCGAAGAAAAAAATCAGATACGAGAAGGGAATAAAAATGGCATCATCAGAGCTGTTCTAGTAGAGCAACACAGCTTGAACTTGACTAATGAGCCCAGGAGTTTAAAAATAGATATAGTTAGATATATATATATGTATTGCCTTTTTAACTTTGAAGTATTGGCAGTTGGGTATCTATCAGGTTCTGGATGATGTGCAAACACACACAATTTGGCATCATGTTTGATGTCCACTCTTTCTTCCTCATTTTCTCTATCTTTGCTGCTTATAGCTTCATTGCTAGAAGCTCCTCATCATCTCTTGATACCGTCCAGGGCTCAGAAGTAACATTAAGTTCGTTTGCCCTGACTTAATTAAGAAGCCGGGGAAAGGAGATCTGCAGGGCTGAGAGGGGAGCGTGGTTCGCTGCCTCCATCCTCTCCTGCCTAAATCTGCAGAGGGAATTTTCAGGCGATTTACAGCTGACTTAGGAGATGAATCTCTCCCGGCAGAGGGGAGGGAACTCATTTTGGGATTTTGAAGCAAACACAGTTAAATCTTTTTTTTTTCCCGGCTGAGCCTCTTGTCTTGAGAATGACAAGAGGCTTTTTGGCCAGAAGCAATTCCCTGCAATTCCGTGGAGTCGCCTTCCCTCTAAAAACCCTGCGTGGTTTTGTGGGGAGTGGACAGGTTTTGGAGACCTGACATGGAAAGGGGGCACTGCAGCCCCAGCGTTGCGTTATTGCCACTGGTTTTGTACCTGCAGTGATCATGGAAACGAGCTCTGATGCCCAGCCGAGTTGTAGCATGACCTTTGCCTGCCTGTGTTCTCCCCATTTTCCTTATTTTCCCCACATTTGCCCCAATATTCTCAATTCTCAGCCACCCCAGTGCTGCTGTTGGACTCTCGCAAACTGTTTTTCCAAGGCAGCACTGGGTGAGCAGCTGAGGGGTATTTGCAACCGCTGCCGAGAGTCTGGCTTTGTGATGGGTTCTGTGTTGCCTGAAGTCATCGCAGGCGATTCCCCTACCTCAAAGTCCCTCTCTGCCCAGCCCGAGAGAGTCTTCCAAATTGGTGCAAGTTGGGAAAAAACTCTGTGTCAGAAATAAGGACGTATCTGCATCGAATTGTGTCTGAAATAGAAAGGCTCTGCTTGGACTGATGTTGCAGGAGGAAAATGGAAATGAAACACTTGTAGTTTATTGAAGAGATGAGAGCTGACAGTTTTGCCTTTTGTTTTTTATTTTTTATGCCAACACTTGATTTTTGGGAGGCACATTTTAATAGCGTGGTGGGCGTTTTCCGTGCGTGCAAGTGTGTTGACTTTGAGACTGTGTTTTATGGCCAAAAAGGGGTCCTCAAGGTGCTTTTTTGTGGTAAAGGCGAGTTTTGTGGGGTCACAACTGCTTCTTGGCCGTGCTGGGAGATGGTTATTGAAGTAATGCTAGTTTTGTGCAGTGTAAAAAGGCAGGATATTTATTCCTGGCTCTGCCATCAACGCAGGAGTCAAAAAAATGCTCCGTGCCTCAGTTTCCCCTTTCACGGTGTCTTCTCCCTAGCGTGAGCCACCCAGGCACAGCCCAAGAGGGAAGGAGCAATTTGGAGAGAGGGAAGAATTGGGAAATAATTTTTTCTCGGTGCCCAAATCCCCGATACAACCGAAAGCACTTCGGATGGGTCCCAGCTGCTTGCGGGGCCGCTCAACCGAGCGGGCCGGAGCCGCGCGTGATACAGCGACGCGGTGCCGGGGAACGACAGCCTTGTCACGCTGACTTATGATGGATGAGGAAAAAACCTATTTCTCATCGGTGGTGGGGAGATGTGAAGTGTAAAGAAGGATGCACGGGGAGTCTCTGGGCAATTCGTCTTGTGTCGGGCACGCTCCCGGAGCCGGCTGAGTCGGCGAGAGAGCGTGCACCAGCAAAGCCAAAAGGCATAGGAAAAAGTAAAAATTAAAAAAAAAAAAAAAAAAAGGAAGGGCTGGGGAGAAAATTCATTATGTGAAGGATAATCCCAGTGGGAAATATCAAAATGTCAGCAGCACCCCAGGTAGGGATAGAGGAGAAAAAATTAACTAGAGGGTGTTTGTCAACTGATAAATGAGGCGTGGAGCAACTGGATGCGGGATGGGAGGTGTTATGGAGGGGGAAGCAGGGCAGGAGGAGACTCTGGCCCCGCTGGGACAGAAGGAGGTTTTAGCAGCAGGGCTGGGCTCTGCTATAACCCAGCAGAATCTGCTCAGTGCCCTTGCTCTGACAGGCAGAATCTTCTCTGTCCTGCTATGTGCCATGGGACGCAGCTTTTTAAGCTTGTGGTTTTTTTATGGAGGGGCAAAAAAGTTACCCCACCCTTACTTTGCCTCAAGAGCAAAACCTTGATATTTTTCCTGGGCAGGGTACTTAAGAGGTTTTAGTGTTTTATCTCCTCCTAGAGTGAATTTGCATGTGGAATGGTCGGAGAGCAGCCCCGAGCTGCCCTTCCCATCCCTGCGGGACCTGGGGAAGGGTCTGCGCTCAGGGGGGCTCCCGATGCCTTGTGTGTTTTTTTTTTTTCCATTTGGTAAATCTCAAAAAAAAAAAAGCAGTTTTGCTTCGAGAAATCTCCTGGGTCAGGTGGCAGCAGTAAATAGCCAGGGCGTTCAGAAATGATTGAGCCATTATTTCAAAGTGTCACCGAGCCTGCTGCCCCAGCAGCGCGGCTGGCTCTGCTCCGTATGCACGTAGCGCAGAGAGAAGGTTTAATAGCTCGAGTCCCAGGGCACAATATTTGGTAGAACAGTTGCGGCTTGACACCAGATCAAAATCCCCTATTAAAAGAAATCAGGTTAATTTACTGTGTGAAATGAACCAACTTCAAACGCTCCCGAGTAGACAATATATTGTACTTTCTTTGCAGTGGGAGTGGAAAAATCATTGGAAGCCTCTGTAGCGACGTGTCAGTCTCTTCGTGGGGCTGTAACGGCTGCTCTCTGCGTTCTTGTGTCTCCCTGCCTGGCCGTGGGGTAAAATCCTTCCTCGTGCAGGGCTTGGGCTACGCAGAAACCCTGCAGGTGGGAGCACTCGGCGATCTCTCAGTGGTTGCTGCTAAGCTCATTCCAGGAGCTTTCGTAAAAGAAGTCTGTGTGTGCAAATCTGTGCTGAGGTCTTGGAAGGGGTTGCAAGCCTCAGGATTCCCGTTAGCATGCTTTTTGTGGCAGTCAGGCACGTGCAAAGCTCAGGTTCCTAGGAAGGAGGCTTTGTCGTTGGGAAGGGAGCCAGCACGAAGCAAGGGAGAGGTGGTGAAAGCTTTGGGTAGGAGACCTCCGCTGCTCAGGTGCCACTTCAGCTCTCAGAAATGGACTTGCAATGCTGGTGAGGGTCGCAGCTCTCTGGGGGAATGCTGAGCACAGCTTTGAGAAAGCTGGAGGACCAGGAGGGACCCCGGGGATCTCAGCTCTGTTGCCCTTTAAGGAGGGGGTACATCCCGTAGTGCAAACCCTTTGGTCCACGCGTGGAATTTACAGATATGGGTGGGAGTCTGCTTTGGGATGCCTGTCTCTGCGCCTCGCTTTCCCAGTCTTCCCAGCGATGCTTTTTGCACGTGGCTTGGCTCAAACCTCTTCTCCAGCTTGGGGCTGCCTGCGTTTGTGTCCTTGGGCAGAGATAAGCCCTAAATGGCATTTCATATTGATCCCCTCACCATGAGTAGCACAGGGAACAACTAAGTGCCATTTTAAATTTTTTTTTTAATTTTCTTTTTTTCTTCTGCTCCGTTAAGTGAGACC
>NW_009697171.1:75090-75415 GCF_000703405.1 Apaloderma vittatum
AATCCTGTAAAGCAAAGACAGTCTCCTCTGCAACCGGAGACCCCCTTCTCCTTCCCGCCCCAGGAAACCATGCTACAACTGGAAACCGATTAATAATACACAAAGGGATGATGTGGTTGGACGAAGTGCGGCGGTTTCCTGGGCTGGCTCATGTTATGCTTTTATTAAGCTGCGATCTAAAGCAAAGGAGAGGGAGTGATTTTATAGCCTGCAGCGTCTTGTTTGCAGATTATTTTTCCAAAGATGCTCGGTAGAATATCAATTGCCTGCGATGAGAAATCCCGGCAGGTGCTGCCTTGGAACAGAAGAGGCTGCACCGAGCTGG
>NW_009697171.1:75448-87295 GCF_000703405.1 Apaloderma vittatum
GTTGCTGCTTGGTCCCGCTCTCTAACTTGGTGTGATACGGGCTGCCAAAGGATGGAGATGGACCCTGGGGCTGGGGAGAGGCTGTCGGGGTGGGCAGAGTGCTGGAAGGGCAGGGGATGCTTGGGGGATTGAGGCAAAACCCCTCTGCCTGTGCGCTTCTTGTGTACGCCCTTAAATCCAGATGTGGGAGCACAGATGTTCAGCCCTGCAGGTCCAGGTTGTGATGGCATCACTCATCGATGCTCATGGGGACTGAGCTTTGGGCAGGGGACAAGGGAACAGCCCGTGTGTCAGATGGCAGAGAAGGGCAAAAGGAAAGGAAGAAGGAAAAGGGGAACCGGAGAAGCGCGGCGACTTGCCCAAAGTCACACCACAGCGCGTGGGGAGGGAGCCAGGCGCCTGGCTGCACTCTCAGCCCCATGACCTGTCTGCCAGAGCGTGCTCCTCAAAGCAAAAGCATCTCTCCCCGTCCCTCTTGGGGATGCATCGAGGACGGCTTGTGGTTATTGGCGTCTTTCTGGGCTGCTGTAGCAAAAGCAGGTGAATTTCTGAATGCACGGTAGGGAGAAAAGGGGTAAAAAGAAGCTAGACAAGGGTTTTGCTCTAAGAAAAGAGTAGTCTCTGGTTCTCTGTGATGCTCTGAACCCTCCACAATCCCTTAAGCGCTGGAGGGTGCAGACAGACTCCTGCCATCAAGCAGAAACTCTCTGAGAGCCACAAATCCCAATCAGCGGGAGAGGAACAATCGAGGTGCTGGCGGCCTCAGAGCTCTTCTGCTGATGAAGAAGAGCAGGGTCCGGACAAATTTGGAATAAGAAATCAGCCGCTGAGGAACACCTAGTGACCTAGCTGGGGGAAAGAGGCAAAAAGTTCTCCTCTATTACTCCGTGTGTCTTTTCAGAGCATCTTTAATCATATCCCGCATCATCTTCATCAGGGGGAAGGTGGTAATCAAGGCAGCTGGCTGGGGATGATGCTGTTTCTATATGCTGCCGGGGCTGTTCTTTTTTGGGTCGTCATGAGAGTAGCTCTGGAGTGCAGGGAATGCGTTTTGAGGATATGCCTGGCTTTTTTTTTTTTTTATCTGTAGCCACTTAGGAGTTGGCTCATATTGTGCTAAAGACAGGGATTGAGATGCTCTTGCACAGGGAGCTAACGAAAGACAAATGCAATGCAGTCTATTTATTTTTTTTTTCCTCCTGCCTTCTTTCTTTATAGTGGTAAAATGATAGAATTTCATGCAGTCAATTGAGGCTATTGAGTTGTTTTGCCTCTAAAGTGCTGGAGCATTGACTGTATAGATTCACAGTGTCCCCTCGGAATAACATCCCTTTTAACAATGTGCCATCAAGGGAGAGCTGTGCAGCCTTTAAAAGGTTTTCCAGCATTGTATTTCTCTCTCTCTCCCTCTCTTTCCACTCGATGCACTGAAAGCAGACCTGAAGCAAGTTTCAAGGGAAACGGGAGGCCCCGAGCCGTGGCTGGGAGGGAATCGGTTGTGCCTGTGCCCTGATTTACGGCAAGACACCAAATCCTGGCTTTGCTTGGGGTTGGGACCGCATGGGATGTTCATCTCTTCCCCGCCGGGTCCATCAAACCAACTTCCTTGGCTCCTCTGGGAGTTGACTGGGAAGGTGGTTGATGCTTGGTGCTTACGATGCAGGGAATGCAAACCCAAAGGTTTGGAAGGAAAGCATACAGCTGAAGAAACCTAATTTCCTCAGAATTCCCATGATTTCCTCCCCACTGTGTGTGCGCTCGCCCTCGTTCTCAGTGAGCTCTTGCCTGCTTGCACCTCTAGGAGAAACTTTTGCTTGAACTGGGCAGCAAAGGGACGTGCCAGGTCCGTAATTCATGGGCTGAAACCTCAGTGTGGTCCTTACCTGCTGTGATTCAGTGGTGGGAGTTGGTCTTTGCCTTCAGAGACGACTAAAAATCACCAAGGTTTTCTCCAAAGCCCTGCTCCTGGGGCTCTATTATTTCCAAAACTCCGCTTGCCAAGTCTCAGCTTTTTTTTTTTTCACCTTCAGTCCTCGGTTTCCTGGCTCTTCGGTGTGTGCTCTTTTAATAACTCGAACCCATCTGATAATGTTGTTATAAATTAATGATCTGTTTACAGCCTTAACTCTATTTTAATGAAGACTTTTTTTTTTGTTGAGGAAAATAAAAGCTGCTGTAATTATACCTTGTAACTGCAGGTTTTTATAGCCGGTGAACTCATCCAACAAGCAATTTCGATTAGTTTATCCAGGCAAATATTCTGGTGTTGGTTTCATATATATATATATATATATAAAAAGCGCCATACTGCTACTTCCAAAGCAGAATAGCAGAAATAATTATTCCTGGATCCCTGTACATCTGTGTCTTGAGAGCAAACTCATGTGAGATTTTCTGTCTATGAAAAGTTGAATTCACAGTCCTGCCTTTCTCTTGCTGAAAGCATTAATAGTATCTTTTATCTGACTAGCTTCCTATTTTCCCCAAAGTTGTATCTCGGAGATAAATGTGTCCCTCTATCAGATTTTATTGAAATGGGTTACAAGGTTTAGAAAACCACTAGAGATGGGGAAAGGAGACAGCCGGGCAGGCACTGCCGGTGTGTAAGCCTCATTTCCTCAGGAAGCCAGGCTGAAAATACTTCTGGTGCTATTAAAAAGTTGGAGCTACCGGTGGCTGTCGTTTAAGGGTAAAGCTTCAGAGATACTTGAAGCTATTTTCCAAGCGCTTAGTTGAGTCTGCATTTTCTAAAGTGCCCAGCTTGGACAGTTGGACGGATTCCTGCATTTCTGAGCAACTCAACAGCCAACTAGTTGAGCACATTGGATGGTTTAATTATTTATTTTGGTACCTACACGGATCTGGATCCACCAACTAGTTGAGCATGTTGGGTGGTTTAACTATTTTGGTACCTACATGGATCTGGATCCACCAACTAGTTGAGCATGTTGGGCAATTTTAACTATTTTGGTACCTACATGGATCTGGATCCACCAACTAGTTGAGCATGTTGGGCAATTTTAACTATTTTGGTACCTACATGGATCTGGATCCACCAACTAGTTGAGCACATTGGACAATTTAAGTAATTATTTTGGTACCTGCATGGATCTGGATCCACCAACTAGTTGAGCACATTGGACAATTTAACTAATTATTTTGGTACCTACATGGGTCTGAATCCACCAACTAGTTGAGCACGTTGGACAGTTTAACTGTTTTGGTACCTACATGGATCTAGATCCACCAACTAGTTGAGCATGTCGGACACTTGAATTATTTATTTTGGTACCTACATGGATCTGGATCCACCAGATCCTTCTGAAGATGCTGACCATCACAAACCCCTGGTAGCTGAGGCTGAACCTGATGGCTAAGGTGGTGTATGGCAAGAGCAAAGGCAACGGGCAGGGATTTGGGGAAGCGGCCCTCATGATGTGCTTTTGAGATGACTGCAGTTGAGTGTGTACGCTTGGGAGCATCCGTTGCGACGTGTCCAGAAATGGCGATGGGATTGGGAAAATCAGGTTAGTTTTCTGTGCTAGAGAGGAGTGCACAAGGATGGTGATCCCACCATCTGAGGAGGCTTCCTTCTGTCTCTGAGCCATCCCTTCCTCAATCTGCTTGGAAATCCACTCCCTAAGCAACTGCTTCCTCCTCCCAACCCTGCTGAGTGTGGATGCTGGGAGGCTGGAAGGTTCCTGGCTCTCCTGGAGAGACAAGATTGTCACCAGGGGTTGCACTTGCCCTTGTTCCCAGCATCCCCATCCTACCCCAGCTTTCCTGTTGCTTCTCCATCCCCCCATGCTGCCGTGGACCTTCCTTCCTCCCCACCCTGGCTGGAGCTGCTCATCTTCTCAGCTTTCTGCTCATGTTAGGTTTGCAAATTTAAAAATAACCGGCACCGAGCATGAAATATGAATTCTGCCTAATGAGGGCATTGGGGAATCGGTGCCATTCTGCACCCCCAGTCACTCCGTTTCTCACTTGGCATAAAATATGTAATTCTTCTGCCTCAGCAGCAGCCTTTGCAGTCCTGGTGGTGGCACCAACCTGGTGTTTCTTTGGGGAACTCCTCATATGCAAGGTAGAGAAAGAAATGAGTTTCCTTGGAGTTTTTGCTTATTTTATCGGGGCTTTTTTTGTACATTAGGACCCTGGCTCTGCCTCACGGATTCTTCGCGTTCCCATTAGATCAGTAACAATTGTAGGAGAAGGATTTTGGTTTTTTATTTTTTTGAGGGGGTGGGGAGGCTGTCTAGCTGACCTTGACACATCAAGCCACTTCCTTCGATCAATCCCTCCAATTCCAGCCCCTCTGTTGCAGCAACAAAAAGTTGTGCAGAAGCATTTCCCGCCCTTGAAAATCCATTACTGTTCCTGTCACCGTCCTTTTCTCATGGCTGGGTTTTTTTTTATTTTTTAATTTCCCTCTGCACTGAGTGGGGCTGTTTTCCCATCCTGATTACAAGCAGTTATCAGAGAAATACTTTGCCAAGTGTAAAAGTGTTCCAAGGCAGCCGGCCTAAGAGTTATCAGTATTTGAACAGGTGTGAAATGGACTCCTGGCCACAACTGGAGCAATGGGCGTCCTTGTGATGGGCAGGAGAGATCATCTAAGGAAAGATAGTGGGCAGTGATGGAGAAATTCAGGTTCAGATCCAAGTTTTACCAGCCCTGGTGGCTCACTTCATGAGCCCGATGTCTCCGTGTGTGGGATAAGGTCCCCAGGTGCTGAACCAGGACGTAGGGATGGTCTTGCTGCCTTGACGTGCTCCGAGCTGTGCTGCCAAAACTGCTTTTGGATCCATCATCACGTGTTCTAAATACTTTCTCCCTCTTTGTAAGAGAAGGGCTTCAGGGTGGGGTTGTTTTTTTTTTCCCCCCATCATTTTATTTTACTTATTTATTTTTTGATTCCCAAATAGTGCTGGCATCTGAACCTTCGCGACATCATAGGAAATCTATGCCTTAATTTTCTTATTTTTTTTTTCTTCTCTTTCTTTCCATCTCTGCCAAGAATCTGCATAAAGCAGCTCCTCCACGTATCATTTATTCATACGTATTTTAGCGAGAGAGGCTCTGCCTTGCAATGGAGATGTCATTTGCAAAATAATAAGGTCCCGCTTGCTGCAAAAAGAGCCCCCCCACTCTTCCCCCAAGAGGTCATTCCTTCTAAATTATAAATCTTTTTGAATGTGGGTAGACATGAGCACCGCACTTAGATTAATTCCAGGTCTTCTTCTTTGTCGCCTCCTTTGCTTTATTTTTTTTTTAACATACACATAAACCATTCAGCCCTCTCGAACGTCGGAGCTGTATTCCTAATTGGTTCGCATCAAAGGATCTCTTTGCCTTCAGCTGCCGAGGTCCCTGCGTGGCGAAGGGACGCGAGCCACAGATATAATTAAACCCATCTTAGGTGTCGGGAAGCGACGCTTCTCTTTTTGATCCCGTCCTGTCGTGTCAGTCTCCCACCTCAGGGTGGGAGGAAGAGGAGGAGGCAGTCGGAGGAGGATGCTTTGATGGGACATCATCCTCGAGCCCACCCCGTTACCCTCTTTCCTCTCCCTAAACTTTGGATTTTGTTCCCTGAAAACCACCTGAGGCTGAGCCAGCTGCAGCCCAGGAGCTGCTCACGTGGCTTCTCTTAGCGAGGGGAAATGATTAATAACTCGAGGTGTAATTATATACATCTTAAACCTCGCTCGGGCTCTGCTGACATCTTTCCCGAGGAGGGAAGGAGGGGTTTCAGGGAGACACCTTGCTGTTTAATAAATAAAAGAAGAGATTCATAAAGTGTCTGGCAAGCACATTCCTCACATAGAAATGTTACGGAATAACACAGGATGAATAATAGAAAAGGTTATTGAAAAATTCATAATTTCCAAGCGCCAGTGAAGGCCAGGCTTCCATGCCGTTTATTTGCCTGTAGAAAAGTGATTAAAATATATATTATTGTCCTGTCTATAGGAAAATGTATTATTAAGTGGATACTAGCATGACATTTGAAAAATCCATTTCATTGCATTTAGTGGCGGGCGGGGGGGGGAGGGGGGGGGGGGAAAAACTCTCCCGCTTTTGTAGAGGAAGGTTTTACAGGCATTTTAGTCAGGCCTTCAGAAAACCAGGAAAAAGAAAATCAAAATAAAAAGGAGGAGGGTTTAATTATGGCCCCTTGCCTCTCAGCGGTGCCGTTCGTTCTCTGTTTTTGTGCCTTTTGCATTAAAAATGAAATGAGATTCCTTCACCTTTATTTATTACTTTAATTGCCAAGGAGGGAAAGCGAGGACGGACGCCGGATTTGCTCTGGGTGGGAGGACTGAACCTCAGGGATGATGATGGGTGGATTTCAGCCAATATTTTGGGCACTTTTTTGCAGTTTTTGTTGTTTCCCTGGAACCGTCGAGTCAACTTTGGAGGCCTGGAAGGAGATAGAACTTCTCTGGCTGCATGTTGTGCTGGTGGGGCTGGGGACATTCAGATTGTCATACTGAGCTCATCCCTCTTGGTTTTTTGGGTGCAATAGCTTTATAAACAGCAAATCCATGTTCAGACTGTGTTTGCAGACCTGCCCTGTGTGTGGGCTTGGGGAGATGGAGGATTTTGGTTTTTTTTTTAGGGGCTGCTGGGTGTGTTTCTTGCATTTCGCCCTTCTTAACTCTCATCCGGGCAGCCCAGTTGTGCAAAGCTGGGAACCCTGCAAAGAGGGTTTTCTTGAAAAAACACCAGAGTTTTGATCAAAATGCCTCAAATGCTCAAGGCCAAAATTCGCTCAGAGTTGTCCTTTTGGAACCAGCCTCCTTTTTGCGTGTTGGGAATGGGTGGCTGTGATGCTGGGCATCAGAGTCAAACCAGTGTGTGAATTTGTGTTGCCCCCATGGGATCCAGTTCCCGCAGAACTCTATGGAAAAAACCACCCATGTGTCATCCAGCAGATGGATTTGGGATATTTGGGCTTTTTCCTCCCACGGAATGGGTACGTTGGGCAGGAAAATTGTGCCGTGCCTAGCCAGAAGCCCCCACCTGTGTACACTGAATTTACCTGCGGATTAAAAGGGAAAAAAAAACCCCAAATCCTCTGCTCTGTGAGTGCTGGTGGGGATGTGTCATTTTACATCAGCCTGGATCTGTCCCTGAGAAGTGGAAGCTTTTATTCCCCCCCCTACTCCATGCCTTAGATCTTGAGCAGTGTCTATATTTGCTGCGTTAATGACTCGGAGCCTATCTCCAGCTCCTCTTTAGTTTTATTCATAGATCCCATCTGGGACTGTCGGAAATAGAAAGGCAAAACCTGCAAAGAAGCCATGTGGCAGCAGAGGACATGAGGCAAATAGCTGCTTCTAAAAGGAAAACAAGGGTTGGGATTGACTTTAAGCTATTCATCAATCTGGAAAGAGATGCCACCTACCTTCAATTAAAGCATTTTAAAAGACAGGACCCCCCCCATTTTAGTGAAATGTTGTGATTTTTGAGCAAGTGTCCAAAATTGGACGCTTTGCCTCCAGAAAAGCAGCTCACGGAGGCGCTGATTTGGATCATTTCTGGAGGCACCTCCATCCATCCTTCCCCTTGCGTGGAAAGCCTCAGACCCTGCCTCTCAAATTAGATACCTGCAAGCAGGTAAAAACCGAGCCCTCCTGCCTGCGTCGCAGCAGCGACGTGTCTGCAATGTGGCCGTGTTCATTGTGTTAGAGCTCTTTTTAAATCTGCATGGAAAATCAGGTTGGGAGGACAGGAATTATAGCGATCTCGCTGCAAAAAGAGAACTTAATGTACCCAGAAAGCTGTTGATAGACTGCCTGAGCCTCGCAGTCACAGCCGGATGGGCAGCCTCTTCCTCTCCTGCCCGGAAAAAAAAAAATCGTTGGGTAGGAGAAGAGGCTGTGCCCAGGAAAAATGGCAATTTTGGGGCAGGGGAGGGCGGGGTGGGCTGTGGCTCGGTGTTCAGCCTGAAATTGTGAGGGGTTAGGTGGGCAGGGAGGGGATGCAGATGGACATCAGCGTGGCAAACGGCTGGACACAACTTTTGCCATCAGCTCTGTCTCCTTTTTTATTTCTTTTTCTGGAGTTAAGCTAGCTTCTTTCTCTAGCTCTCCCTCCCCAGCCCCGGTACCCATCTTGGACAATCTAAATTAAAATCTGTTATCATTTCCCGGATAATCCCCTTTGATGCCCTGAATACAGCAGAATCTGTCCTGCTTCAACCTTGCATGTAAGTGCTGATAGCTTTTGAACAGCTAAATGGCTTTGTGTATCTCATACAAATGTCTGTCTCATCCAGGAGCTGGCAAGCCCTGCGCAGTCGGCTGGGGAAGCTTTATGAGTTACAAGTGGAATTACTTCAGAGAGATGCTAAGGAGGCCAAACCTTTCAGCGCACGTTCCCTTGGCATTTTCTGGCTGGCAGGGACGGGCTTTGCATTGTCTTAACCTCTCCCGGAGCAGCTAATCGGCGACGCGGTGCTGGTGCAATTTGTCACGGGAGGTTTTGCTGCGTGCCAGCCCGAGTGTGCCGCTCGGTGCTTGCCTTGGGGAGATAGCAGCCTGCCCCAAGCCGAGCTCCTGGTGGGTTTCGCATCAAGGAAAACTTGTTTCATGGAGTTTTCGCAGAGCTGAGGCCCAAACGAGTGTTTGTGCATCTCTGTCGGGTTCTGCCCAACCCAGCTCCTGGTGCAGGTGCTTGTTCTCCCAGAAGATTTGTATTTGTGCTGGGGCTCCTGAGTTGCATCCCCAGCATGTTTGGCTCTGATGGTGCTGCTTGTCCCTTTTCATGCTATTCTTTTTTTTGCCATTTGTGATGAGTTTGGGGAAGCTCTGCTAGACGCTCACTCCTCTGCCTGCCTTCCCTTGGGGGAGCTGATTTGGGCTCCGGAGCAAGGTGGGGGATGTCTTTATCGTTAAATCCACCCATCTCCCCACCATCTCTGGGGCTGCCAGCCTCACAGGGGAGGTATGAGGAGTCAGAGCCTTGCAGGGGGCAGTTTTCCCCAATGGAAATGGGCAGAGCAGGGCTGACATGGGGAGACTTGCTGCAAAAATGCAGAGTGCCTCCCAAAAGTCTAATTGCCTGAAATACCAACCTGTCCACCTGGAGAGTGGTCGGAGGAGCAATCGAGAATCATTGTAGCTGGTGAAGGCTTCAGGTCCCCTCTGAGGACTCTGCGAGATCAATCGGCATCTGAGGAGAGCAGAAGTGGGGAAAAAATAGGCAAGAAACTGGTAATAGCCCAGTGACTTGAGCTGATGTGGCAGGGCACAGCTGTGACTGAGAAGCATCTTTACAGCTCTTAGCCCCGGGTGACGGGATACAAAAACCACAGGCCTCTGCATGGGGAGCTGTGCTTAGCAGAGCAGGGAGGATGAAGGAGGAAGGTTTATTTTAAAAAAAAAGAAAAGGCAAAGGAAGAAAACCAAACTCTTCTTTGTTGCAAACACTTCTCTCCCCTCTCCTCCCCTCCTGCTGTAGAGCTGTGCTGGATAGCAAGCGGGTCTGCATTCATTTCTCTTTCTCCGCTGCCTTCTTTCTCTCCAAAGGCTCTGAAACCTCCCCGATGTGTTAGAGGGAGCTTCCCCTGGGAGGGAAACCCAGCATCTGGATGTCAGGAGAGGTGCTGCAGCTGATGGGGGAGCTCCCAAAGCTGAGGCAAAACTCTTGTCGCTGGCTCTGACTCTGGTTCCTCTCTCAGGGATGGTGATTTTTCCGCTCCGGCCAGATGTTTGTGGCTGGGGACGGCAGCTGCATCCCATCCTGCAGCATCCCTGGGGTCGGGATGGCAGAGCTGTGGGCACGGCACGTCCTTGCCCTCTGTTGTCCTTCTGACTGGTGGCTTCGGTCCAGCGATGGCTTCTGCCAGGGATGCTCCAGGTCCCGGTCAGCGCTTCCAGGGGCCCTACCTCTGTTCCCCCCCGCTGTTAAAGGTGACATCTTGCTGGTGAAACGGGTTGGTTGGTTATTTTCAGGCTGAGGGATCAGGTCACTGCTGGAGGAGGATAATTCCTTGCTTTGGAGTGTGGGGATGCTGCGAGGAAAAGATTGAAGCAGCCTCCTGATGTCGTGTTGCAGGGGTTGGGTTGGACACTGGTGTGCTGAGCTGCTTCTGTCCTCTGCATCCTCAGGGATAGCCGTCTCCTTCCCACTGACAGCAGATTTGCTCCCTGCTTTCCCCCCCTTCCCATTCCCTGTGCTGAATCCAGAAGGAAAAGCATTTCCCCCCCCCCCCCCCACTTAATGAACTCGGCATTAATCGCTTGTGTCAAATCCTTGTGCTAACAAGCTAACGAAATCAAACAGGCTTCCCCCGGGAGAGCCAGGGAGTCAACACTCATCCATTAAAATGGTAATTTTGTATTTTTCACCGAGGCATTTGTCGCCTCTTGCCCTTGTGCACTCGTTAGTGCTTTGGCCTTTAAATTATAGCGTGTTGGGTTTTTTTTTTAAAAAGAAAAAACAAACACAACAACCCAAATCATAAAACCAACCCTCTTCAGCCTTCTTCTCTTCATCCTCCTCACTCTGGGAGATGCCGAGTTGCGTCGGCGTGTGGGCTGTTATTTTGGCTTCAGTGGTGTAAGGAAAGCTCTTTTTGCTTCAGAGGCTGTTTTTCTGATGGGAGGAATCGGAAAACATTTCCCACCCTCTCCAAAAAAAAAATATAAAATCGCTGGTGTGCATTCTGCTTGCATCCAAGTAGTAATTTCAGGTGACTTGTTATTTGTGGGCTTGTAATAGCTTCTTACTCATGAGTTTTCTGTGGGGTGCGGGGAAACGGTAGAAATATTCACAAATCCCAGGGTGTTTTTTTGCAAAAATGTGGTCAGTGGCGTGCAGAACGCAGGAGGGTAGGGGCTGGCTGCTGTTTGCCCTGTTATAAAAAGTAAGTTAGCAGGGAAATGAGCCAGAGAAGGTGGACAAACGCGCTGTTTCTTCATCAGAGCTCAATCGGATCCGGCTTTTTGGCGTGAAAAGCTGCTTTTTTCCAACTGCCTCGGCAGCTTTAATGGAAGACATCACCTCTCCCTGCTTGCTTCATCACTGCTGTGGTGGGAAGGCTCTTAAAATTACCATGCAGGCAGCAGAAACGAGGAGTTACTGAAATTGTAGCATCTGCAGAGCAGCCCGGGAGAGGGATGTGCCGGCGCTCGAGTGTCCTGTTTGCTCCCCGCGTGCCTCAGTTTCCCCGTCAGTAAAATAAGGAGGAGCCGTGCCCACGCTCTGTGGAGGCAGGAGGATGTTGAGTTGAACTTGCCCCTGGCTGGGAAAGGGAGGCTCTGTCACCTCTCGCATCGCCAGCGCAATTAAATACGCCCTAACGACGTGTCAGGAGGCGCGGGGATGCGAGCGTGGCGACAGCGGCATCTCCCCGTGGAGCCCGCTGTGTAGAATACGATGAATAATCATGCCCATCCTCCTCTCCCCGCATGGAAATATTCTGATAAATAAATAAAATAAATGACACTTTTTCACGTCATTAAATTTTTCCTCATTTTTTTTTTTCCCCCTCTTATTTTTCATCAAAGCTCTCCCTCTGGTGAGCAATTTCCAGGCGCTTAGCAGCTCAGAGGAGAGAATCTGCTGTAGTTGATGCGTTTCTCAGCTTTCTCATTGTCCCATTTTCCAGAATGGTAGTTCTCCTCTCTGGACTGGTTTCTGCTTGCCATCATCCAGCTGCCCACTGTGCTTTCCTAGAGCCAGAACCATTTCCAACCAGTGGCTGCTAGGAAGGGGATGAAACCCTGTGTGGGCAGGAGGAGGCTTGATTTTATTAATTTGGTGTTTAAAATAGGTAGGGATGTTAAAATAGGTAGTGGTTATCGGTGCAGGGATGGCTTTAAAAGAGCCAGGAGG
>NW_009697172.1:0-10959 GCF_000703405.1 Apaloderma vittatum
CGTGCGGCGGGGCCGAGGAGCTCCAGTGTTAACGCCGGGAAGTGTCTTCGAACCGCCCTTAACCTAAAGAAAGCGCGGTTACGTCCTTCAGACCCCTCACGCCCCGCTCCCAGCTACCTCTGCCCGTTCAGCCGTATTTATTGCTGTAAGAAATAGAGCCCTATTTTGCTGAAGGACTTTGGTGTTTCCCTGTTAGCAGGACGTGCTGGTAGCGCTGAGATCAGGGGAACTGCTGTAAAACTTGCTGTACTGAACTGCCTAGTTTATAGCCAGGTTATTTTAATGATTTGAAGTAATTCAGACAGCACATCTACATTACAGAGAGAAAACTTTTGGTGTGTCTGCTCACTTCAGAAATTACCCTGGATCTGTTTGAGGCATTACTGTGACAGCGATGCTGCTGCCGGAGGTGCTGTAGCCAGGGAGCGCTTGATGTCCTGTCAGCTGTTCATCTGAAAACATCTGAGCAAAATTACTCTGAAGTATGAGGAAAAATCAGACTGACACTGTGTGACGACACACCCATCATCAAATGCCAATTTTTATTTTGCAAATTGAAAATCTTTCCAAATGATTTTTGAATTGTGTTTGGTTGCCAAAAAAAAAAATCTACAGTCTTCGGCAAATGTGCTTTCATGTTTCCTGCCTGAAGGCGAGTTCCTGGTTAGTTATTTGTGACAGTGACATCCCCTCTAAGTGACAGGTGGCCAAGAAAAGAAGGGGAAGAACACAGAGAGAAGCACATGAGAAACAGATTTATAAAAGATAGCTGGCCTCACTGTGGTAACTAACTGCTGAGTTCTCACCTCTACTTCTTCACCTCCAGTAAAATGGTTTGAGACTGTGCAGCTGCCTTGGGGAGCAGGGACAAGACAGGGAGCCAGAGCATCCAGAGCTGCACCATGGGCTGCCCCTGCCACAGTGGGGTCTTACTGGAGACCCTCAGCCCTCTCCGCTCCTGCTGCTGCAGGCTCACACACTGGGCAGCCACATGGTTCAGTGCTTCCCACCATGGCTCAAGGCTTCCTGGTGGTGTCTGAGCTCTGCACGGAGCTCTCCTTTGATTTCTAATTTGGCCGTGGAAAGTCATGGCTGAGCAGTCTGTACAGAGCATCTCTTTGCTTCTCAAGAGCAGAGCATGCCAAGGCAGCTGTTTGGCTGTACCGGCATGAGGACTCTGTAATGCAGAGTTGGAACTGGCCCATATGCAGCCCAGAGCTCTGCCTCGGAGGCCCTGGGCCAGCCTGTGAGTACGGGGCTGTAATGGGCCCTGACGATTATGGCAAAAAAACCCAGAAGTGCAGTCATAGAATCATAGAATTGTCAGGGTTGGGAGGGACCTTAAAGATCATCTAGTTACAACCCACCCGCCATGGGCAGGGACATCTCCCACTAGATCAGGCTGCCCAGAGCCCCATCCAGCCTGACCTTAAAAACTTCCAGGGACGGGGCTTCCACCACCTCTCTGGGCAACCTGTGCCAGGGACTCACAACCCTCCTGGTGAAGAACTTCATAATGTCCAGTCTGAACCGATCCATCTATAGCTTTAATCCATTCCCCCTAGTCCTATCTCTACCCGACATCCTAAAAAGCCCCTCATCAGCTTTCTTGTAGCCCCCTTGAGATACTGGAAGGCCAATACAGCAGAGTTGCAAAGAATATAGTAATTTCTTTGTTCAGGCTGAGAAGGATTTGTTCTGTTCCAGGACTTGTTACTTGAGTTTAGGACATGCCAAACTTTGTGTATTTATGAAGACGTGAGTGACAGTGGTTGGCATTTTAAGCAACCTGTGCTTTGCTGAAAAGTTGCCACACAGCAGATGGCACCTGGGTGCTCTTCAAAGGGCTGAAGTCATTGTCTGTGTGTGGCTGATGGAGCTGGTGGCTGAGTATCCAGCGCTGTCTCTGCTCCAGCTGCTCTTTTTCTGTTCAGGCTAACTACAGCCTGAAATAAGAAAATGGAAATAAAGAAGATCCACTTCTGATATGATGGACTTTCTGCTATAACCACGTATGTTCTCTGTTTGCACATGACATGAAGGAGAGGGATAATTTCACCCTTTTTTTATGCAAAAGCTTTGACCTCAGAGGCCCTGAAGCCTGGGTGCTTCATTTGGTGTAATCGTAAATTGTGGTGTTTTAGTGATAGTATTCAGTTTTAAGGAATACCAAAAAAAATGTTGCTGCTACTTAACACAGAGGTAGCTTGTTGGCCTGAATATAGCATGTGATTTGAGGAAGGAAAAGATATTTTTAGCAAATGCTTAGTATGCATTATACCAAATATATAGCAGATACCTTTCCTAGTTCTGATGTCACAAGTAGATGTTGTACGAAGGTAAACATAGTATAGCTTTACTGGTTTGTGAAATGAATAATTTTAAGAATTGGGAAAGGGTTTTGGTTTTGTACATACATGATAATAAAAAATTGTAGTCAGTTCAGAAAGATGTGGGTTTTTTGGGACTCACTAGTGCGCTCACTAGAATCTCTAAGGACTGAAAGCATGGTCACAGCAGTTACGTAGAAGGACGTGTTCTATTTTGGTAAAATGCCTGTTTTCTTTTTGTTTTTTGAATCAGTTTAACACTAGGCCTTTTGGGTAGACAAATACTGTAAGGTTTTTTTATTTATTTTGGTGGGGTTTTTTGCAAGTCATGCTATAGTGCTGTCAATTCTTGATTCAGATGCGATAATTGTTCTTTTTTTTCTTCTCAAGACTGAGTTCTGGTGAAAGGAATTAGGGTGTGGACATCCTGAATAAATGTCCTGTGAGAGTTTTCTGGTTCATCAGACATTTTGAGGATTATCCTGTAGAGACTTGCATTAAATAATAAGTAAAACCAACAGTAATACATAAATATATTATAACTTTGCTTGTTCCTGATACTGATTTAATTCTAAGGTGTTCATACTTCAGTTGTTCATATGAGATGAGGACTAATTTTTGTTCCAAGAGCTAGTTATGAATTAAGAGTGCTAGTTGCCATTATGTACTAACAGAATAATTTAGTTTAGCAGCAGTTTTGGGAGGTCATGTAGTCTGGACACATGGGCAAAGCCAGACCAGACAATTCAAATTGGTCATGGGCATGTGAAGTTGTACCAAGTTTGAAAGATGGAGATTCCACAAGCTCTTCAGGCAACCCCTTGCAATATCTGACCCCCATCATGGTTTGGGAGTGAGGGGGGAATCCCACAACTTTCCATGTATCGTTGGAAAAGACTGTCTTGCGGACTACATTCATCATCTCTTACCGTGTTCCTGTGTGGTCCCCTCAAATGAGGTGGTTTCCATTTTCTCAGTATTGGCTTACTAAGTGGTTTGTAGAAAGCAGTAAATCTCCCCGATTTTGGGGGTTTGTTTTTTCAAGACTGAACCAAGCCATTTTTCTCAAGTTTTTCCTCATGTGTTACATTTTCCAGTCACTTTATCATCCTGTTGACCCTCCACTGAACTGGATTAAGTATGTCAATGACTTTACTGTACTGGGGACCTGAGAAGTGAACATCACGTTGCAGCTCGGTGCAAGTTCAGGGTGGTGGGGTAGGTCTCTGTCTTTCCAGGTCATGGCTGTCCAGGTCTTTTATAAGGACATCAAACATTATGACTCCCAATATTATCCCCAAGGGATGCCACAGCATTCTCCTGCAGAAACTGTCTGCTTGTGGCTTGCAGGGACATCTTCTCTGGGTGAAAACTGGCTGGATGGCCAGGCCCAAAGAGTAATGGTGAATGGAGTTAAATCCGGTTGGCTGCAGGTCATTTGTGGTGTCCCTCAGGGCTCAGAACTGGGCCCAGTCCTGGTTAACATCTTTATCAGTGGTCTGGACAATGGGATCAAGTGCACCCTCAGTGAGTTTGCAGACAGCACCAAGCTGGGAGAGGGTCTGCTGGAGGGTAGTGAGGCTCTGCAGAAGCATCTGGACAGACTTGGTTGACAGGCCAACGCCAATTCCATGAGTTTCAATAAGGCCAAATTTCAGGTCCTGCACTTGGATCACAACAACCCCCAGCAGCGCTACAGGCTTGGGGAGGAGTGGCTGGAGAGCTGCCAGGCAGAGAGGGACCTGGGGGTGTTGATGAACACTGGCTGAACATGAGCCAGCAGTGTGCCCAGGTGGCCAAGAAGGCCAACGGCCTCCTGGCCTGGATCAGGAATAGCGTGGCCAGTAAGACCAGGGAAGTGCTTGAACAGTGCCTGTTCTCAGCACTGGTAAGACAAACACGTCTGGAGTCTAGTGTTCTGTTCTGGGCCCCTCACTACAAGCGGGCATTGAGGACAAGAGGGCATCTGGAGCATGTCCAGAGAAGGGCAACAAAGCTGGTGAAGGGTCTAGAGCCCATTTCTTATGAGAAGCAGGTGAGGGAACTGGAGTTGTTTAGGCTGGAAAAAGAAGAGACAGAGCGGAGACCCCATCGCTCTTTGCAGTTTCCTGAAAGGAGGTTTTAGAGAGGTAGCAGTATGTCTCTTCATCTAAGTAACAAGTGATAGAACTTCCCTCAAGGGAAGTTTAGGTTGGATGTTAGGAAGAATTTCTTCATTCAAAGGGTAATCAGGCACTGGAACACGTTGCCCAGGGCAGAGGTGGAGGTATTTAAGAGTTGAGTACACACAGTGCTTTGGGATATGGTTTAGTCAAGGACTTGTCAGTGTTAGGTTAATGATTGGACTCAGTGATCTTAAAGGTCTTTCTCAATCCAGGCTATCCGAGATACCACTAGTAATGGGCTGCCAAGTGGATTTTGTCCCACTGAGGACAATGCTCTACGTCCTTATCCGTTTATGCCCCAATTAATCTCACCAGTTTGGCTGTACGCATACTACAGGAGATGGCATGAGTAACCTGGTGATATCTGATTCTTTGCTGTGTTCATGCAACTTAGCTTAAGTGTTCTTCATGCGACGAACATGCTTCTTTCAGTCTAAACAGGTACAGTTTTCCTTGCACCAATCAAAAGCATCTGAGATCTGCTATTGTAAGTTATGGCTCAGTTTCCTGTGGAATTTGGGACTACAGGTGAACTGGCAAGTCCAGTGAGTTATTCAAAGTTTGCGTAGCATGTTGAAATTCACGATCTTAAAACTGCAAGATTACAAACTTGTAATCTTACAACTCGTAATCTTACTGTTTGAGAAGGGAAGCAAGAACAAAGGTTAAATACTAGATGAACATTAAGCAAGTGATTTAGAAATTCTGATCTTTCAGAACATGGTGTGTCAGCAAGGGTGTGGTGTGGCATTTTGCATGGAAGAGGAAGCCGGAATGGTGCATCTTCCAAGGAGAGTGTTCCACTAGCCAAGTGCAGAGGCTTGAACTGCTTACAACCCAGCAAGTGGGAACCATTCTGCCCACTGTAGGAGAAGGTTTGAGACCACCTAAGGAACCTGGAGGTCCATGGGACCTGATGAGATACACCTGTGGGTCCCAAGGAAACTGTCAGATGAGGTTGCTGAGCCGCTATGCATCGTATTTGAGAAGTCACAGCAGTCTAGTGAAGTTCCCAGTGACTGGAAAAGGGGAAACACAACTACCGTTTTTTAAAAGAGAAAAAAGGAAGACCTGGGGAACTACAGACCTGTCAATCTCACCTCTGTGCCTGGCAAGATCATGGGGTGGATCCTCCTGGAAACTGCACTATAGCACATGGAAAATAGGGAGGTGATTGGCGACAGGCAACTAAGGGGCAAATCGTGCCTAACAACTTTGGTGGCCTTCTATGATGGGCCTATAGTGGCGGGGGATAAGGGAACTGATGTCATTTACCTGGACTTGTTCAAAGCATTTGACACTGTCCCGCATGAGATACCTGTCTCTGAATTGAAGAGGCAGAGATTTGATGGATGGACCGCCCAGTGGATAAGGAATTGACTGGATGGTGTTTTGAAAAATCAAGCATTCAAACTCAATAACCAGTGAGACTATTAAGCAGGTATTCTTTACAGCAGCACTGGGAGACACACAGGCATATTTCCACAACAGGTGTTCACCCTAGCTTTGTCTTTATTCTGGCTATATGCATTCACTACATACATTTTTATTACATTTCCACAAAATAATTATTGTATCTCCTCCTAGTCTAAAAACTCTTTACATACTCATTTGACTTTCCATTCTAGTCTTTACCACCATCTACTGTTAGTTCTTATTTTGGCCTGTCTTGGTGGTCATCGGATGCCTCTGATGGTCGTTTACTTCATCGCTCCTCTTCCTTTTCTTGTCCTCTAGATGACCTTGTTATTTAGCAGCCTTTGTAGTTTAAAACCAGTTGCAGCTTGCTGCAGACCTAAGGTTCTGCCTTGAAGCAAGTGTTCCCCCTTCAGTTACAGGCTATCTATCCAGTTGCTACATTCACATTCCTAGGCTCAGATGGTTTTGTTACAGCAACTCTGCTAAAGAGAGCAGCTGTGTGTTCTTTGTTTCAATGGTCACACTCAAGGAGCTGTGGTAAACAATTGAATGTCTGAGTGGAGACCAGTGACAAGTGATGTTCCTCAAGGGTCGCTATCAAGACCAGTGCTATTTAACATCTTTCTCATCAACATGGACAATGGCATTCCGTACATCCTCAGCATGTTTACCGATGATACTGGAGGGAAGGGATGCCGTACAGAAATACCTTTAGAGGCCCCAAGCACAGGTACAGGAACTTGCACTTGGCCTTGTTGAACCTCATGAAGTTCACATGTGCCCACTTCTTGAGCTTGCCATCATCCCTCTGAATGGCATCCTATCCCTCAGGTATGTCAACTGCACCACTCAGCTTGGTGTTGTCTGCAAACTTGCTGAGAGTGCACTTGATCCCATTGTCTGTGCCGTTGATGAAGATACTAAGCAGCACTGGTCCCAGCACAGACCCCCTAGGGAAACTACTTGACACTCATCTCCATCTGGACATCAAGCCATTGACTGCTGTGCTCTGGATGCAACCATCCAACCAATTCCTTATCCACTGAACAGTCCACCCATCAAATCCTTACCTCTCCAATTTAAAGAGAAGGATGTTGTGGGCGACCGTATCAAAGGCCTTGCAGAAGTCCAGATACACGATATCCACTTCTTCTCCCTTGTCCACTGATGCAGTCACTCCGTTTTAGAAAGCCACTAGTCTGATCATGCAGGACTCGCTCTTGGTGAAGCCATGCTGACTGTCTTGAATCACCTCCCTGTCCTCCATGTGCCTTAGCAGAGCTTTTAGGAAGATCAGTTTCACGATCTTGCTGAGCGTAGACGTGAGGCTGACTGGTCAGTAGTTCCCAGGATCCTGCTTTTTTTTTTCCTGCTTTTTTTTTTTTAAAAAATGGGTGCAACAGTTCCTTTTTCAAATCAGGACTGGCTGCCATGACTTTTCAAATATCATGGAGAGTGGCTGTTGCAAATAACGTTTTGTTAGGCTGCTTTGAGTTAGCCGCAATCTAAGATTTATTACTATTTTGGAGATAGATCACAAGATGAGCACTTCATCATCTGCCAGTTTAATAGAACAATTCAATGGAATTTGTCACAATCAAAATAGCAACTTAGTTAAAGATATGAGAATAGCAAGGGTCAGCCAAAACTACAGCAGGGATACACACACACGGAGTTTAAATCAAATCACAGGTACAGACAGGCAAACAAACGATTCTGAATCAAATTACCCAGGCAATCACAGGTACAGACAGGCAAAACACACACAGAGGTTAACCTAAGATTAAAATTTTCCTTCTCATGAGTTTCATGAATTACTCACTTTTATGTGCTGGCATTCATCAAGGATGGTTGGTGAAACTCGCAAAATCATGCATTTAATTCCTTATGAAATCGTTAACAATTTTGCAATCCTTGTGAAATCTACCCTGGGAAGTGTCCCAGCTTGAGGAGATGCTGGGTCACACAGCCCCCTGTGTTCTCAGATCTCTCACAGGGTCTCATTTTTGGCTGGCTCTTTATAGGATCTTGACATGATTTGCTTTGGTCAGTATTCTCCATTCTGGCCACAGTCCCTCTGGTAGACAGTTCAGGCAGCAGCTGCCTGGTCACCCCAGATCAAGGCTACTGCACTGGAGACCAAGATAACAGCACTTGAGACTGAGATAGCAGCACGAGGTGATTTCCTCCCAAAGTGTGCAGGCCTTATCTTGATGTTCCATTCAGGCAGCAAGTGGCCCAGGTGTGGCCAGGGAGTGGCTGACACCCAAATCACTGCAATAGTAACCGGGATAACAGTACTTACTATGAAGGTAAGACCACAGTGAGGCTCATCCTGAGATGCTGGAGCGACCCTGGAGTGGCTGCACCACCACAGCTGCATCAGCCACTTCCCTCAGGACTCAGATGCATCTCATCAGGTCCCATAGACTTGTGTAGGTCAGGTTCCTTAGGTGGTCATGAACCTTGTCTTCTCTTACAACAGGAGAGACTTTGTTCCTCCAATCCCCATCTTGCATTCTATACTGGAAAGGTGCAGAAAGAGAGATTTCCAGTGAAGACTGAGGCAAAAAGTTGTTGAGTACCTTGGCCTTCTCCTTGTGGGATGTTACTGGCTTGCTAGTCTTGCTCGTCAGGGTGTTGCACCTAAATCAGGCTTCTTTTACCTAGTGTGCAAACAGCCAAAAGCTCACTGAGTGGAGGTGCTTGACTTTATTTCAGTTCTGTGTAGAATAGGGTGTCAGGTGTTTGACATAGCTAGCACACCTCTTACGAAACACATAAGACCTTTTATACAAAATATCAATGAGAAAAAGCACCAAAGTCAGTGGTTGGTTACCTGTGTTTACATGAAAATGTTTGGTTTTGCATATCTCAACCCCTCTCCAAGTAGTCTTACATTTACATGTAAAGTCTCCTGGTTTATAATATTATACTTATTTAAGGTAACTAGAGGTTATATCTTCATCCTATCAGCTATCACCAAAGTTATAACTTAACCTTAATCCTGCCAAGTTTCTGGTTGATTTTGTTTGAACAATAGTTAGCCACAAAACAGATGTATGATTATGTTATTGGGGATGTTTCATTCTCCTTGCCATAGTCTCAAACCAAGCCATCTTGGTTGCCTAATATTATAAATTTTTAACTTCTCTCAACATCAAGGGCAATACACTTTCTTTGACCTTCCTTTTCTGGCTGACATAGCCATAGAATACCTTCTTATTATTCTTTGCATCCCTTGCCAAGTTCAGCTACAGCTGTGCCTTGGTCTTCCTGAACCCATCCCTGCACATCCAGACAGTGTCCACATACTCTTCTGAGGATACTTGTCCCTGCTTCCACCGCCTGTGCAGTTCCTTCTTGTCCTTTAGCAGGTCTTGACTCATCCACGCTGGTCTCTTCCCTTCCTTACCTGATTTCTTACACCTGGGTATTGGGAGCTCTTGGCTCTGTGGAGAGTGTTCTCAAAGATCTGCTAGCCCTGTTCTGCTCCCTTGTCCCTAAGGGCAGTTTCCCATTGAATAACTCCTTGCATAGCTGAAATTTGCAGTCATAAAATTCAGCGATCTCACTTTACTCTTTTCCTGGCCTGTATCCTTCGGGACTGCAAACTCCACCAGTGCATGATCTCTGCAGTGCAGTTTGGCTCCAGTCTTGATGTCACTGATAAGCTCACCTGCACTGGTGACAAAAAGGTCCAGTACGGCATCCCCTCTGGTAGGGCTAGATGGACAACTCCCATTTACAGACTATAGGAAATGTCTCAGTCAGAGCTCACCTGAGTGACCAGTGTTGATCAGTGGTGGGAGGCAAACCCATGCAAGGCCGTACATCGCTGCAGGATGGCTTCTCTGTTGTGGCACTAGGAGCCCTAGGATAGCATTTTGCATGGATACCCATTTTCACTTGCTGTGGAATGTAGTTATAAAGGACTTTGCTGAGCTGATGTACACTGTGGGAGTGGGGAGGTCCTCAAGCGCTTTTTGCCAGATGCTGCCTGCTGCCTAAAGCAGCAATGCAGCAGTTGCTGACCACTGCTCTGTGCTTCCACCCTTCCACTGCAGTCCCTTAGATTCTCATTGACTTCACTCGTTCTTTTTTCTTCCCTCTTCTTTCTTGTCCCTTTATCTTTTTATTCATGACTTAATACTACAGATGTATTGGAGTGGTAATAGATACAGTTATGTTTCAGACCTGCTAGGTGGCCTGGAGCAGTGAGTTTCCCTCTGGAGAGAGAAGCTGGTGACTGGATGAGTCTTCACAGAATCACAGAATCACAGAATGTCAGGGGCTGGAAGGGACCTCAAAAGATCATCTAGTCCAGTCCCCCCACCAGAGCAGGATCGCCTACAGTAGATCTCACAGGATCACGTCCAGGCGGGTTTTGAATGTCTCCAGAGAAGGAGACTCCACACCCTCCCTGGGCAGCCTGTGCCAGGGCTCTGTCACCATCACAGTGAAAAAGTTTTTCCTAATATTTTTGTGGAACCTCGTATGTTCCAGCTTGTACCCATTACCCCTTGTCCTGTCAGTGGACGTCACCAAAAAGAGCCTGGCTCCGTCCTCCCAACACTCACCCTTGACGTATTTATAAACCTATGACCTATGAGGTCACCCCTCAGCCTCCTCTTCTCCAAGCTAAAGAGACCCAGCTCCTTCAGCCTTTCCTCATCAGGCAGATGTTCCACTCCCTCCATCATCTCTGTGGCTCTGCGCTGGGCTCTCTCCAGCAGTTCCCTGTCTCTCTTGAGCTGAGGGGCCCAGAACTGAACACAAGATTCCAGATGTGACCTCGCCAGGGCAGAGTAGAGGGGCAGGAGGACCTCTCTCGACCTACTAGCTACTCTCCTTCTAATACACCCCAGGATGCCATTGGCCTTCTTGGCCACGAGGGCACATTGCTGGCTCATGGCCATCCTGCTGTCCACCAGGACCCCCAGGTGCCTTTCCGCTACGCTGCTCTCCAGCAGGTCAGTCCCCAACCTATACTGGCACTTGGGATTATTCTTTTCCAGGTGTAAAACTCTACACTTGCCCTTGTT
>NW_009697173.1:0-20460 GCF_000703405.1 Apaloderma vittatum
CACTGTGCCTTTTGCAACTGGACTTGCCTATGTCGCATCGGCCTTTTTAGCCATCAGCGGACTTGTAGCAAGTGTGGGTAGAGCCCTTCCCATATCTTTGTTTGCGAAGCCTAGCCATGATGATTCTTCCAATTTCAATCAGTCCTTTGCATCCACTCACCCATATCTTCCTCAGGTCCTTTCACAATATCCTCTAAAATTTAAAAAAGTCATTCAAAGTGACACCGTCATCCTCCGTCTTTCAATAAATTTCTCCTCTTTGCTGTTGCAAACATTTTCAGACGATGTTAGTTAGAGAGAAATCAGGCTAAGATATTTACTTGGTTTTATGCCTCACTGACCTGCTCTTTTCCTACATATACCCTGACTGTGATGAGCAGTTTTTTTGAGTAAGTTTACCTTACACTAGTTTTCATTTACCAGTGTTAGTGAGACAGTATTATTTTAATGTTATTTGAACTGTGATAATATCTCAAGACTTCTGCTATACATACTGTGCTATCTCTTGTACAAAATTACAAAAGAAGTCTCTGATAATTTAAGACAGAAGTAGTGATTTGCTCTACTAAGGCATGTTTCCAGTAGACTTTGTTCATCAATTCCTAAATATTCCAAGTGATTTTGTTTTCGGTGCTTACTCTGGGAGACTACTTCAGAGACAAATAGGTCTCTCTGTCACAAAGTTATTCCTGCTATGGAGCCTACATTTTCCACTTCCTTTTTAAAGCACAATGTTTCTGTTTGTATTGCCTAAAATATCTCTTCAAACAGAATCCTGTTAAGGGCAACATGGGGCTTTGATGGTTGGGTTCTTTCACAGTTGGGATAACTTTACAGGAAGGAATATACTTCTCATAATTTTCTCATTTTATATTTTGAAGTATAAACTAAGTAACTAGCCATTGGAATGCTCAGCAACGAAAGGGTATAAGCTTGTAGTTACATAGAGTAGAACTTCTTTATCCTAGACTCAATCTGTAATATTTTCTTTATATACTATCCTGTTTGCAACTAGACTGCTTTTGCTGTCATCATTCTTGCATAATTTTTTGTTAACCACTCTACTGTGCAAATTCTATGATATTTTAACACTTAGTCAAAAATATTCAACTTCTAGTATCTTTCATTTTTTCACTTCAGTTAAGTGAATTTATTTTTGTTTTATAATTTGGGAGAAGATGGAGGCAACATGGATCTTTCCTTATGTTCAGACTTGAACAAAGCCTTTAAGCACCTAGTTGTTAAGTTCTTCTTTAATACAGGGTTAAAAGAGAGATGGGCTTTTAAACTTGAGTTACAACATTTTGGTAATTTGACATGGTAATAGCAACTGTAAAGCTCTGAGTGTCCAAAGAAAAATTAAGAATGTTATATTTAATGCCTCAGGTTTTAGATTACCATTGTTTTTTATTAGGTGGCATAGGGAAAAAAAAAATTCCTTTGCTTATAGGCTGGGTATACACAGAGCTTTTAACTCTATGTTCTTCCTTGAAGGAAAGCTTCCCTGAAGGCTCCTTGAAAAACCTTTACAGATACAGCCTGACTTCAGATGTAAAGGACTAAATTAATGCCTGGACCAAATCTACTGGCAAATATCATTCTACGTGAAACAAATATTTAACCTTGAAACTTTAAAAGATGTGCCAGGTCTGAATAATTTAATATAATTAGTAAAACTGTAATCCTATTGATCTCATTTAAAAAATCTTATTGTTTTCTTGTTGATAAAGCTAAACCACAGCAGATGGAATCATTATTCTACAAGGCTATGTATATCTGTTGGTCACTGCATTCTTCAGCCAGAAGAAACTCTGCTTGTGATTACAGTGAAAGCACAGTGGCTGCCAAACATCTGTGAAAAATTGAACACTACTGATTTATAATCTGAAACTTTAGTGAACAACTAGCTGTTGACCTCTTCTGTCTAGACTGATGTTGTCCTCCACCTCCACGTAAAAAGGTCAGCCAGGAACCTGCAGAAAGAAAATGGTCCAAATGACTAACATTTTTCACTCAAGTAATCAGAGTCCACTTGCACACTTTTTCTTCAACCTCCATCAAAACATCTGTAAGAGGAAAGTGTGATTTTAAATTTGACAGCTAAGAAAATAAAATGTTTGGCAGAGATTCTAAGAAAAGACATGCCTTGGTTTTAATTTGTAGTACACGGAGGGCCTCTAAAAGTGAAAAAGCATGTGGTATGCTTGAGGCCCCTTGCAGTTAAAAGTTGGAATGAAAGTATATTTATGGCCTCACTTTATTTACAGTCATTTCCACATAAAGGTGCTTTTAAAATCACTCATAAGATTCATCCTTCACTCCTTCTTTGGGCTTTTACCTCTAATAAAAACCTGTCATACAAAGAAGGCCATAGAGTATTAGTTAAGCTTCCCAAACTATGCTTAGCCTGAAAAAAGATAAATATAATAGTCCTTCATTTAATAGACTGATAAAGTAATTTATGGAAATGTGCTTTTAGAAAAAAAACAGTGACTGAGATGCCTAAATTTATGTGCCAACATTTCAAACTGAGAGTAACTACAGGTAGTTAGAGGCTGAATTTAGAAGGGTTGATCTCCCAGAAATTCACCTAAGTTTATTTACTAATTTACTACATAAGCAAGACTAGGTATGAAGTTGTATGTATGCAGGAAGACTGCTACCTCAACTGAATCAGTGTGGCCATAATGAATTTACAATCATTTTATGGGCAAGGTGGAAAGGATTGGATTCAGTTAATGAGTCAGTATGAAGCCAGCATAACACAGTTAACAGGTCAAGATCTCAACAGAGGTGATTGCTAGCACAACTGAAGCAATGCCATGATAGATCACAGTATCAGTGGCAAGAAGCTGGAGAAACATGATGCTGGCGGGGTCTCATATGTTTAATCCACTTTGAAAATTTACCTATTTTGCAAATAAGAGTTGTGCTTCTACACTTTAGTCACTGTCTTTCTCATCTGCGAGGTGAGGGGCATCAGCTTGCAATATAACCCTATTGTTATTTAAAAAGCTTTTCATCATTATAATACAATTTTGTACCAAGTAGATTAGACAGAAGAATTTGTATAGGAACATCTGTGATTAACAAGACAAAATGCCTCTTTTTTAGTTCCTAAGGCATTATTTCTACAGAGAACTCGACTATTTTTTTCTTTTAAAAATGTTAAGTAAATCTGTGAATTCTGTTGTACTTTCATCATTAATAGCGTATATGTTCTGCTTCATGGGAAGCAGAATAATAGGTTTATGTTTAATCCTGAATCATATTCCTCCTGTTTACTTTTGCTTTTCAGTATAAAAGCAGAAATGGTCAGAGAACTGTAAGCTTGGAGAAAGATAAGAGACAGTTAAAATAAAGCATGTATAATTAGTGCAATGAAGTTTGCTGATAAGCACATTACAGTGGGTGTAGTAATCACACAGTAAAATTATGACCACTCTCAAAGTTGGAGTTGAAACTTCATATTGAACAGAGACACAAAGCTTGTAAATACATTATAACTTCTAGTAAAATCATTTTTTATTACCATAGAGTGTAGACCTAATTGAGACTGGAATTCAAATCCTCACTGGGTACTATGCAATTAATACAGTAGATACTATTTGACACATATATCTGCCCAAGAAAACACACAATCTAAAAAGGACAGAAAGAAATCTGGAAGAAAGGTGATATTTTTCATTTTACACCCAAAATATAATGATTTCTATGAGCTTTGGGCAGACTCTTTGATTATATCAACACTGTTTCCAAACATCACCCGAGTAACTGTCAGACTGTACACAGTACAAAACAAGGGGGTTTGGCACAACTGTGCAATAATGCAAGCTGCTCTGTGGAATACGTAGCATGGGCAGCAGAGAAAATGCTGACCACCACCATGAAGGTTTGCAAGGACATATTGGAGGACTCTGTAAATCCAGTTGTTCCTGGAGCCTTCTCTTAGTTTACCAACAGTCTGTCTTTATGACTCCCCAAGGGCAATCAAAAATTTGGCTTTAAGGACAATATCACAGGTGGTTTTTATCCACACATTTTAACTCAGTGTTATGCAAGCATCAACATTTACACCTACGGTTCCCATAATTCAGAAAATTACTTGTTCCTCAAGTTTGAATCTTCCAGAAATTAAATGGTTTAGTCTATCCAAACACATGCAAGTCTGGATGCTACTCTAGGTCTCTGAAGTCTGCAAAAGTAGGGCAAGAAATCTCATTAAAAATGTCTGTGACTTCATGGAAAGTTCTATGCCACATGTGGCTACAGAATCAGACCTGGTGAAGTGCTCCTATTGTTACAGAAACTCATCATCATAGAATCATAGAATGGCCTAGGCTGGAAGGGGCCTTAGAGATCATTTTTTAATCCAGCCTCCCTGTTGCCAAGGATGCCACCTCTTGACTCGATCAGGCAACACACGGGGACCTATTGCTCAAACTTCATTTTCCAGAATTTATTCCGTGCGTTTAATCCTGGGTACATATGTTTGGGTCATACAGACATTCCCTCTATGCCACAAAGTAGGGTACATTATATTTTTTGAAAGACTGAGAGAACTCCTCATTCCAGTGATTTAAGAAGACCACAATTAATGAACTAAATCCATGACATTGTCAAATGAAATGAAATTAAACTAAAGAATTCAGGGGGTTCTATATATCCCATTCTTCACTAAAACTTTGTCAGAGTCAGCTCACATTTTTCACAAACATAATGGATTTGTGATTCCTAGATTGTTTTGTACTTTATTATTTGATTTTAACAACTATTTTGAAAATAAAAGATCTGATTTATATTTTATATTATCATTTAGTACACACTGCACTTCATAATGCATCCTTTAAAATTTTTAATTGAAATGGTTCTTTATTAATTTTTATTAATATTGCATTCTCCATTATGTATACACATACAAAATCACATCATTGTTATTATAAGATTTCTGACAAGCGAGGAACGAAGCACTTGCAAAAGATGTGTCCACTGTTTTCAATCTTCAGCAGGGCACATTAGGCCAACATTTTAAAGTTACAAAACAAATACACCCATGCAATCTCAGATGAATAAAATGCTTGAGATTTTAACAAGTAATATCTAGCCACAGATTCCCTGAAAAATCAAAGCTCAACCTGTTTATAATGTGCCTAACAGAATAGTCTTCAGTGCTGTAAGTTCTGCAGACTTTCTGGGGCCTGTTAAAAACTGTGCGATAGGTCAAAAATAATAAAGTGTAACTACTGGATGAACTATTTTATTATTCTCCATTGATTAGATGGATTTACTATCATATTCTTATTAGGGTATATGATGATATTAGGACTTCTGCCTTCATAAAACAGGCCAGAGAAATAGGGTATCAGAAATAAAATTGAAACTTAAATGAGTATCTTTTACACTTTCAGCATTTGTTATCACTGGAACAAAATATATGACTTCTGAACAATTAAGAAACTACTGATAAATGAAGGCTCTCCACTCCCAGGGTACACAAAAGATTGAATACAGTACCATGCTGCAAGAGGGCATAATTTTGAACTCTGCAGTGGCCACCTCCAAGAAGAGTATGAGAGAACACCTGAGTAAAAAGGAAAATAAAAAGGGATGAGACCCAGGCAGCACAGGTGCAGTGGATCATGGAGGGCGTATTGGGCCGGGCTGAGATGGAGTTAATTTTTCCCACAGCAGCTCTCATAGCGCTGTGTTTTTGGAGTGGTAGCTAGAAGAGTGTTGATAGCATCCCAGTGTTCTGGCTACTGCTGAGCAGTGCTCACACAGCACCAAGGCTGTGGTTTTCCAACACTCCTCCAACAGCAGGCTGAGGGTGGGCAATATCTTGGGAGGGGACACAGCTGGGCCAACCGACCCAAACTTGCCAAAGGGGTATTCCATACCATGTGATGTCAGCTCAGATATAGAAGTGAGAAGGAAGAGGGAAGTGAGAGGGCATTTGTGGATTGCGTTTGTCCTCTGGAGCAACCACTCCGCATATCAGAGCACTGCCTCCTGGGAAAGCGGATGGACAGTGCACATTGATGGGAAGTAGAGAATAATCTTTGTTCGGCTTTGCTTCCACGTGTGGTCTTTGCTTCTGCTGTATTAAACTGCTTTTATCTTAACCCATGGGCCTCTTGCTGTATTTTGTCTCTTCCTTGTCCATCTAAGAAGGGGGAGTGATAGAGCGGCTTTGGTGGGCTCCTGGCCTCCAGTCAGGGCCAAACCACAGCAGTCAGAAAGTCAGTCATAACAACTCAGCTAATCAACAGTTTAATCTATCTCCTGCTGAGCTGACATTGCATTTCAGTTGATAATGCAACATCTAAGCATCACTGTGTTTCAGAATAAGCTGTACTTGGGAGACTGCCATGGTGCTGAGTGATCCTTTTCTTGTGAGATTCAAGAGGTTCCACAAACACAATAGGTCACTTTCCACTAATGTGACATAAAAGAAAGAGATTGAAAATGTCCGTGTTGACATTGGCTGCCTGCTGAAATTGGCAGCAGAACCAAGTTCTGTTTACAATGCCAAAATTAAAGGGAAATTACTGAACTCCCTCTTCCCACAACTGACTTCACCTGTCCCACACACAGACATGCTACCACGCAGCACAAATGGCTGGAGTCTGAAGAGTGACCACAAAGTAATGAATTTGAAGGTAATTGTTGACTACCAAATGCTATATTGCTGCCAGGGATAACCTAACTCCAGCTGTGGTACGGGAAGTAATACACAAGTATCTAGCAACAGGTGCTTTGGGTGTTTCTCTCAGCCTGATTATTGGTGAAAACACCTTTTGTAACAGTCTCTACATTTGAAATAGTTTTTCTGTATAATATTCGATAAATTTAAAGTAGTATTTTTTGCTGTCAATTAGTACTGCACAGATTGCTTCACAAGTTCTTACACAGTAGGAAATGCCTTAATCTTAACCATTTCATTTAGTAATGCATTTAAAGACACTTAAGCAAATGTTGGAGAACTGATTTTTTTTTTCAGATCAGTTTCAGTGTTGCTTGCAGACCATACAAACAATACCAATACCTCAAGTCTGAATATGAAGTATGAATGTGTATAATGCCATACGAATAAATTGATGACCTGCAAAAATAACTTAAATATTAATGTTAGAAAATGCGATCATAAAACTATAAAATGGAAGATGAAAATTGTTAAGGTTTGGAAAGTATTCCATTAGTGTTACTGTTGACATATTACACTTCAGAAACAGATATGTCAAAATACAAGGGGACTATTGATTTAACACTAGCAGGCTTACAGCTATCCAGATCTCTTCCAAAGATGTGCTGTGTTCATTCCAAGGAGAGGAAATCCTTAAAAAAAAATAATCAGGAGAACTAGATCAATTCATACAATTGCAGGTATAAACTCACAGTATCCAGGAAAAAACATAAATTTGTTTCACGATGGCTTTGCTTCCTCAACAGACTTCCGAAACAGCAAAAGCTTCAGTAGGGCACTTAGTAAAGAATACTACAATATGCATGCAAAAATATTTTAATCATGCACCATCCAATTGCATATATCCCATTATTTTTACATTAATGAGTAAATGAATGATGAAAAGATGTTAGAAAACAAAGGAGACAGAACATACACTGGTTCACCAGCAAGCTTTTTGGATTTTTTTACAAATCAATTTATGTAATGCTTCTGTAGTCTAGTTGTACGGCACCAACACAAGCCAGCTTGCTGCTTACTGCTTATTTGTACCCTTGTACACTTGTGCTAGTACTAGAGCTGGCTGCTTACCAATTTCTTTATCTCCATGGTTTATCTCCTCTATTTTGATACATGTTCTGAAGCCTATCTCAAGATTAAAATGAAAATAGAGTATTTTTCTGAATCCTTCCAATAAATTTGGGAAATTATTTAATCAAAATTTTTCTTATTGTGGAAGTGGGATTCTGAATCAATCAATCTCTATAATTTTTATTTTGGAAACGGTAAACCTGTATCAGCTATTTTTAATGGTATAGCTTTATTTTTACCTCAAATATTGTTTATTAAAGGTGTTATTAAATTGTATTCTTTAGATATTATACGGTTCATCGAGACTCTTATCACAGTAGTACAAATAAAGGAGATACATTTTCCTCCTTATGATTGCATTTCTGCATCCTGTTTCTGAGAAAAAGTGGTCTTCGATCCACAACTAAAAATTATATTCATGTTTATGTAGGTTCTTAAATCACAGTTATAGTAAGGCTAAAATTTTACTCTCAGTCACTTTTCTGTTGCTTGAATTCTTTAATCTCTTAGTACATTGGCCTGACCTAATGTGTTTCATAAACACAAAACATTAGAAATTCAGAAAAAACAGGATTAACTGAAGTTCTCACATTTATTATACTTTAACTAGTATTACTGTGATGGCTTGAGCCAGTTTTCTTCTGTGGATCTAAGGATGAAAAGTTTGAGAAGTCAAATCTAATACCCACAAGTCCAAGAAACTGAAATCTCAGAAAGGCTTTGTCTTTCACATATATGAAACCTACTCAAAAAATGAATAATCACATGGCTTACTGCACTGAGCTACATACTCTTACAGCTACAAAACTGTTGATTCCTCCTCTGTTCTCTTCCACTTTTTCACCCAAGTGAGCACAGAATTATAGAATCATAGAATCATAGAATGTTAAGGGTTGGAAGGGACCTCTAGAGATCATCTAGTCCAACCCCCTCAGGATGCCCTAGGGCAGCCACACAGGAAATGCATCCAGGTGTGTTTTGAAAGTCTCCAGAGAACAAGACTCCACAACCTCTCTGGGCAGCCTGTGCTGGGGCTCTGGCACCCACACAGGGAAGAAGTTTCTCCTCATGTTGAGGTGGAACTTCCTATGTTCTAACTTAAACCCATTATTTCTTGTTCTGTTGCTGGGCACCACTGAGAAGAGATTGTCTCCCTCCTCTTGACACCCAGCCCTCAGATATTTATACAAGTTAATAAGATCCCCTCTCAGCCATCTCCTTTCAAGGCTGAACAGCCCCAGGTCTCTCAGTCTTTCTTCACAGGAGAGATGTTCAAGTCCCTTAATCATCCTCGTAGCTTTCTGTTCAACTCTCTCCAGTAGGTCCCTGTTTCTCTTGAATTGGGGAGGCAAAACTGGACACAGTATTCCAGGTGTGGTCTCACCAGGGCAGAGTAGAGTGGAAGGGGAACTTCCCTAGACCTGATGGGCACACTTTTCTTTATGCATCCCAGGATCCCTTTGGCCCTCTTGGCCACAAGGGCACATTGCTGTCCCATGGACAACTCACTGCCCGCTAGGACTCCAAGGTCTTTCTCCTCCAAGATGCTTTCAGCATCTTCCCTCTTAGCCTCTGACTGTTTAATTTCTATGGGAGCCTTTGACATGTGTGGTTTTTTAAATTGGCTTTTACAAACAAAAGTAAACTGTATCAACCATTTTTTTCTCATTCACTTGCTTCGTGACTCCTTTAAAGATTCCAATAGATTTGTGACAAAAGTTGACTTTTCCTGAATATATACTATTTATTACTGTGTGCACTTACTCCACTCCTTAAGTAGCTTCTATTAATTTACCTGCTACAGTTTTTAACAGAGTAGGATTATTATTCTAAAGAGAGGGAAACATACTTTCCCTTGAATATCACAAAGATACATTTCTAAGACAGTCTTTCATTTAGCCACAACTATCACACATCAGTTAGCAGCTGAGATCTTGCATAAGTCAGTACATTGCATTTGAATGTTAGGTCGCTAATTAGAGAACTTTCAAAATACCACATTACTTTACAAAAAGTTATTCCAGCTACTGAAGACAGAGCACAGGAATTCATTCAGGGTAAAAGAATTTTTAAAAAAATCTTATAAAAGCTTAACATAATCGTGCATAAATTAATTAGAATATTTTCCATGTTTTATTACCCTATTTTGCTCAGTTACAAGAAATATACTTTAATAAATTCAGAGTGGTGCTGAAAGGATAGGGTATCTCTGACCTGTAGGCTCAATATATCATGGAAATACTCAAACCTGCCTCACAGTGTTAATTCATGTTCCCAAAAGCAGTCCAGCTGGAGTGTCAGGGAATTCAGTTTGGAGTTCACTCCACCAAACAGAACTCTACCCTCGTTTAAGATTACTCAAATCATCCATTATAACAATAACAGGAATGCTGAGCAGTTTACAGTGGAACTATATGGGTTTTTTTAATCTAATAACAATAATACTTAATTCTGAAATTAAAGATTTGCCCACAGTACAACAGGCACTGCAGAAATTCCTGCCACTACTTATGCTATACTCTAACTGGAGGTTACAGGGAATGTTTACACCACACAATGCTGGGCAAAGTAGTTGCAGAGCTATTTTGCAATGGCTGTTGACCCAGTAAGTCTGAGCAGAGTGCCCTGTTAATATAGCTATATTTCTTTCAGGACCTGAACTACCTCTGTACTGCATAGCACCATGTAAACATGCTGGAGACCTTCTGTTTACTCACAGATCAGGTGTGGCAAGCGAAACAACCATGTTAGCTTCTCAGATCATCTTTCTATTATACCTCAGAGTCCTTCAGAGGAAATATTTCTGTAGGCAAGAAGGCAGACTAAGGCTTTAAATCCACCCATTATTAGGCTTCCCCAGTAAGACTACCAACTGCTTTTTTATGAAAAGCCAAGCTGTAATGTCTGCCAGCTGAGGGGCAGCCTAATGTTACAGCTAAACATATTTATTGTTAGCTTGTGCCAAAACATGTTAGTGTACTGCCCATTAGCTCCTACCCTCATGTTCCCCATATCTTTTGTGTCATGGAATTGTGTAAAAATTTTGACATCCTATCTCCAAATTCCAGCTATAGAAATTAAACTGTTTGCTTGTCTTATAACCCCAGTACTTACAAAGTAGAAGGTTTTGCTCAATCTCTGCTGCTACATGAACAGAGAATCATAGAATCATAGATTACCAGGTTGGAAGGGACCTCAAGGATCATCTAGCTCAACTCTTTAAGGTAAAGAAATACAGGCCTAGCACCCTGTCAAGCTGTCTAAGGTTGGGGAATCCACCACTTCTCTTCAAAGACTATTCCAATGTCTAACTACTCTCATGGTGAAAAATTTTCCTCTGGAGTCTAATGGGAATTTCCCCAGGAGCAAGTGTACCCATTAGCCCTTGTCTTATCCATGTGACTCCATGTAAAAAAGGAGTCTCCACCTTCTTGGTAGGCACCCTTTATGTACTGGTACATGCTAATAATGTCTCCCCTGAGCCTCCTCTTCTCAAGGCTGAGTTCTTTCAGCCTTTCTTCATATGGCAGGTCTTCTATTCCTCTGATCATCCTCATAACCCTTCTCTGGACCCTTTCCAGCCTGGCCACACCTTTTCTGTATAGTGGGGACCAAAACTGAACACAGCACTTAAGGTGTGGTCTGCCTAGAGCTGAGTAGAGTGAGGTGGTATGGTGACTGACCATCAAGTGAAACCAAAGGCTATTAGCCTTGCTTGACAAATACACACTTATTTTTTGACCAGATATCACGGTGGCTTCTTTTGTGAAAAAATACTGCTTCTAATTACACACTCTCAGTCGTCTCTTCCTTATTCCTTTCCTATAACACTTAGGTCTTTCTAAGGTATGCTATGATTTTATGCAGAGAATTGCACAGGGAAAATTTGAGAGTATAAATGGTAGACAATATGCATATTCAGGAAAACAGTAAAAGGCTTTAAAAAGCTTTCCTTCTTCATTTTTAGTTTTTGGTTAACAACAGCTTATTACTTCTAGAAGAAGGATTTGCTTACCAGACAGAATCATCTGTAATAGCTCAAAGCAATAACCACTCTCAAATTAGGAAAGATAACTGAAAGGAGCATTACACCTTGACAAAAGTCTGCATGATGAACATTAAAAAAAGTTCACTATGAGTACACTATGAACTGATACTATGGTGGTGTTAAAATCTAAATACAGAACTGAATACCAGGTACATTTTTTCCATAAACCGTATTTCCAGATTAAAAATTCACTTTTAATCACAGACCTTTTAATCATCTAGCCCTTAGAGTGCACTGCATTTTTGTCTTGCAGCAACTAGCACTGAGGCATCAAGCAATTTGATTGTTACTTTAGCTCTGGTACAACATTAACAGACAAACAAAAGGTTCTTAGTGCTGCTGTTCCTTAAATCCCATACTGCACTTTTCTCGAATTTTTTTATTCACTCAAGCCTAACTCAGAGAAACTGTTATCCTTCATTTAGAAAACATTTCTTCACTAAAAAAATGGCATTTCTGTCAGCTAAGAATCTAAATCAGACCAGTACTTCAATTTTTGTCAACTTTGTGTATTTTGTTCAAGAAAACTCCTACAGAGTTCTGTCTTAAGAGAAACTGAAAAGATCCTCTGTTGGGTCTTGCAGTCTTGTTTTGTTAAGAAATAAAAACAGTGCATTCCTCCAGGGAAGTACTGAAATGAATCATTCTGTTTAAGAAAAGGTGTAGTAGAAGAGAATTAATCATTGTTTGCTCTACACAGTACTCCAGCACGTTGTAAGTACAAGTACTATTCATACAAATGTGGAGTAACTTCACTAAAATACTGTTCTTAATTATTTTATCCATGGACACATTCTCCTGGAATTTACAACGACCTTACTTTGTGAAGAAATATTCCATTCTGTACATACTGCTACAAATAAAATCACTGTAAGCAAAATAGTCAATCTAGTATTATCAGGGGTGTGTATGTCTTTCCTTCTGGTAGTCTGCCCACACAGACTGGAAGCTCCCAACTACATTTGATCTTGGAAACTAAACATTACTGACCCTGGTTAACATTCACACAGGAGGTGAAATACAGAACCACAGCTGATGTAGAACAAAGAACTGTCATTGACTATTCAACAAATGTTAGGCCACATACATCAAAAGACTGATTTGCTGCTAAATTGACATGGAAGTAAAAGAAAACAAGAATGATGAATTCCTATGTTCAAGAAATGTAATTATTTCATAGATGTTATTTTATATTTCTAGAAAAGATAGGCAAGAAAATAAAAACAATCAGAGTAATTTCTTTCTTCCTTTGTGATTTAAACTATTTTATTTTTTGAAACTTGAAATATATTATGCTAAGTTTAGTTACAAGCAAAAAAAAAGGAAAAAATATTTCAAGAAACACATATAACATTTTCTTAACCTAAACTGGTCCTATTTAATTTTAAAAGTAGTTTATTAAAATACAATTAAAAACATCTGCAACTCAATCTAGCCTAAAGGTTTTCACTGTAAAAACTGTTTGCCTCTGTAGTAGGATAAATGACATCTTTAAAGTTACTAATGCATGAAAAGGAAAATAATCATTCCTTGCCAACAGGATGGAAGACGGACAATATATTCTTACAAAACCTTGTTCTTATGTGTGAGTCAAAAGCTTAGGATTCTCTTAAACAATATATTTCTCAAATCTTATTCCTGGTTGCCAGCTAATCATCTGTGACCTCCCAGCAAATATTTAAAAAACAAGCCAGAACAGTTGTGTTGACTTAACAGTGCACTCTACTATCTTTTGGTCAGGTAATGTACGCAAGAGGAGTCTCTCTCCTTGAAGATACTGCCAAAGGGACAAATTCTTGCCCTTTCTGGCAATCCAGAAGTATAGCCTGTTAGATGCTTTAAAATTTAGGGAAATGTATTAAATCTTGACACGCTTACTTGTTTCTGCTTGTACAGGCAGGCTCGAGCACTCTTTAACCCCTTCAGAGGAAATCCTGAACACATGGGAACACAGAAGAATGACGGCCACTTACTAATAATTCTACTTTCTTTCCTTGTTATAATTCTAAATATGAGTCCTCATAGAACTGTTACTTTCACTAACTTAATATTTTTCATGCATTGATTGTTACAAATGCACAAACATTTCTATCTGTACAGAAAGATCAAAATAAATTAGCATTCTACAGATTTAACAGTAAGACCAAAAATTTACCAACAGCTATGGAAATAAAGTACACCATATTTCTGCGTAAGAATTTAGACAAGTAAATTCAAGATTGCATATGAATGTCCACCGCTGTAAAGATGTTTGTGACAAATACAGTTCTTACTGGGGGTTCAACAGGGCAGGTTTTCCCTATTGCATTTGGAATCAAGAAGTTACAGTCTTTGTCACCTGTATTTGAGTTTTAGTAGGCAACTTTAGACATGACTAGCTTTCAGTTCTTTGACATCCTAACCAGTTGTAGCTTGTCAAACAATATTCAGAAATAATTCCTGTAACATTAACACAGCAAGCATTTCGCAAACATGATCCTATAAAACATATACAGTATCATATTTGTGTGAAGGCACCAAAGCTCTGGTCTTACTTTCTGAGAAGCTGCTCTAGATATATTATGCAGCTAAGAACAAAATTAGTCTCAGAGGAAGGGAATGAAGTACACTCATATTCTCTGAAGAAAGTAGTTTTTTTTGCAATGAAAGCACAGCTTTGCCTCCCTTATTGCTCTTGAAACTGTAAGACAATTCTCTTTCCATAGCTTGCAGAAGTAAAATAAACTAACATGCACAGCACAACTCCACCCTAGTCTCCCATTTTAGGCTGCACCCACTCCCTAAACAGCCTTGTGCCACTCCATGTCAGTTCACTCAGCAGCGGCTCCAGTGGATATATTTTTACAATGGACTGTAGACACAAAGAGGAGAGTATTTTATTAACTATGTGAATAGTAAAAATATGAATTTTAATTTACAATGCGATAAAAAAAATCAAGCACGTTTACATAAGAAATGTAATATTTGCTTACAAGAAGTTTGAGAATGAATGTTTAATTGTAATTAAACACATATTTTAGTTTTGCCTGTGCAAATGTGAGCATCCTTATAGAATCACAGAATACATTGGACTGGAAGGGACATTTAGAGGTTAGCTAGTCCAAACTCCCCCACAGTAAGCAGGGACATCTTTAACTAGATCAGGTTGCTCAGAGATCCATCAAGCCTGACCTTGAATGCCTCCAGGGATGGGGCCTCCACCTCTCTGGGCAACCTGTTCTAATATTTCAGGACCCTTGCTGTAAAGAACTTTTTCCTAACATCTAATCTACATCTACTCTGCTCTAGTTTTCTTTTTAATTTTAAAATATCATGATGACATGATGTTGTTGCAAAATATTATTTGGTATTAATTTCAAAATTAATCTCTGTCAGCTCTCCCATGAGAGAGAGTAAGATTTTCTACGAATAAAACTCACTCAGTCAAAACAACATTTCTTCTATTATATAGCAACTTCACTCCAAAGATTTGGAAACAAATCAAAACCTCTCCAAAAAATGCTGCTTTTCTTTTTCCACATAAGTAAGTAGAGGTAAAGATAGTTTAAGTGATATAAATGTGAATATAAACCATAAACCCATTATAAATATTAAATTACATTATCTTTCCAGAAAGCACCTCAAGAGTCATAGAATCACAGAATGTTAGGGGTGGGAAGGGGCCTCGAAAGACCATCTAGTCCAACCCCCCCAGTCAGGAAATGAGACTTGGTTGCAAACATATTTGTCATACAATTGCCAAAAGATATGAAACACTGCTCTGCTTTTTTAATCTTCAGATTTATGATCAATAATAATGCTAATTAACTTTGGACTCGCTGATCTTACAGCTCTTTTTGCAAAGATCCAAATGATTCCATGATACTACAAGTCATTAATGACATTTAAAGCTTATTGCCACACACAAACATTTTGCAGACCTTGTAACTATACATTATAGGTTCTTTTGGCTCTTCAATTAAGAAGTGCAGCACTGTTTCTAAACATGTGGTTAACTTCCAGAGATAGTGGCTTTGTATAATTAAAAGATTAAATTCCTTGGAGGTGAGCCCTTTTTAGACCTACAAACATTGCGATGGCCAAATGTCTCTTGGATTCAATAAAACATTTGTTCTGACAGTGATTGAAAAAGTGTTTTCATTATCCCAATAACAACTACAAAGAAGTAAAAATATAACAACAACTCCAAAATATGGTTAATTATTAATTATAGACTGTATTACATACATAGTGTTTTGAGTTGCTCAGATCAACAGAAAATACAGCAGATAATATAGTAAACACTGTGTAGAGGATGTAAACAGTGTTATCTTTAAAGAAATATTAATGAACTCTTCTTTGAAGAATCTGCCTTGATTTCCTATGAAGGGAATGATAGTTCAAGATATGATGAAACACTGGAGGATAGGTTTCACCTGAGCAGAAACAGTTTTCTGGATGAAGATAAAGTGGTTTTGACTTTTATTCAATAGGAGCAAATAAACAGCAATAGAGGAAAAGATTTTACATTGCAAATCTCCATTTTATTTTCCAAAATTCCAGAAATTTACTTTCCCTTTTATCTTCAGCAGTCTCAATGTAACTTGAAGACATTCATGTTGTAAATTTGTCTGTGTCTTTTTTTTGTTTGAAAGATTAGGTTGATAGCTACATCAACAATCAATAGAAATTAAATCCTCTGGATTTCAAAGAAGTTTTAGAAAAACAATAAAAATCAAATTCAGAAAGGATGTGATTTCAAAAGTGCAATGACTACACTCTCCATGAAGAGGTCTGTCTTGTGTTATTAATAACCTATGTACTAACAGATTTCAAACAAATTTTTGATTGATTCTGTTCACATGCCATCAAATTCTCTTTAGCCTTGCCATTAACAAACTTTTTCCTTTTATCTTCATCTTCTCACCACAGTTTTCTACAATTCCTCATGTTCAGCTAATCTGAAGTGTTATTTCTGGGTATTCTTTTTGTATTGTATATATGACAAAATTAATATTTACTTTTTTTTTCTTTTCAACAATTTTCCTCTTTTCTTTTTTTACAAATGCAAAATTTGGGAGTGACAAAGAAATACAACTAAGAACTATAATGATGACCATATCCTCTGACTGACTTACGCTGAAGACAAAAAAAAAGGTATTGAACAACTAATAATAATAACAGAAGTACTACCTTAATCTCATTGTCCAACTGTGCACATTTTCTATTGCTGTCATAAGGATACTGATGTAAAGTCAAGACAAACTTTCCTAAATGTAATGTCACAGACCATGGATCCAAATTTAAGCCTGACCACCAAATGAATCTGTGTCCAATTCTAACAGTAGAATGTTTCCTTAACACCACAGCAGGCATGACTTCAGTCCTGACTCAGCTGTAACGATGAAACCACAGACATACTTTCTCGTAAAATGATGAATTTTTCTTACACATTTCCCATTCAAGCACAGACGAGGATGGACTCTGCTTAGTTTCTGAGATATTACGTGATCCTACCTCAAACACAAGAGCATTTAAACTAACATGCCTATTAGCTAAAGCAATTAACATGTTACCTCTTGATAACTTCTGTGACTCAGAGAACAAGACATTTGGCATTGCTCATTTCTAGAGCTTTGTTAGATTTATTCTTTTTTTCACTCTTGCAGTAATTACAACCTATATGAAATGAGACACTAAATGAGATATCATTACTATAACATTTTTTTCAATACCTAAGTGTATTAATTACAGAGATGCAGTAGTGTATGGATAACAAACTAATTACCTCAAGTCCTAAAATACATTCCATGCTGCTGTTGATTATCCAATGACTAAATCTACTAATTTAGATACGCATAATTTATAAGTTCTACGTTAAGATTCTCTCCTGATCTGGAGCACTTGTTCGCTAGTGCAGATGCCTTGCGTGTGGGTATAGGGCATTACTAAACAGACATGCCGGCAGACCTGAACTCATACTGCTTCTACGTTACACAGATGTAAACCAACTCTGGACAAAAAAAGAATGCAGGCTACCCAACCTTGTTGAGTGGACATCTTAGTCTAGGCACACTATCACACTAACATAACTGTACAGCTTTTGGATGCCACACAGGGTTTCTTAGCTCTGTGACAGCACCGAATTCGTGCCAGATTGTGGCCATGTATCTTGGACTACAGGCATAAAAACCTGGGTCCATCTGCACAGACATGCCTAAACCCATTCTAGTAAAGATTTCAAAATGTTTACAATATAAAATTATGATCTTGAAATAAATATACAGAGCCAAAATCTACTCTTACTTACACAAGAGCAAATCAGGCGGAGCCCAGGCACAAATACAAACTGGGAATAGAGTGGGTTGAGAGTAGCCCTGAAGAGAAGGACTTGAGGGTGCTGATAGATGAGAAGCTTGACATGAGCCGGCAGTGCTCTCATGCAGTCCCAAAGGCCAACCACATCCTAGGATGCATCAAGAGGAGTGTGGCCAGCAGATCAAGAGAGGAGGTTCTCCCCCTTTATTCTGCTTTTCTGAGACTCCACCTCAAATACTGCGTCCTGTTCTGGTGTCCTCACCGTAAGAGGGACATGGATGTGCTGGAATGAGTTGAGAGGAGGGCCACAAAGATGATCCAGGGGCTGGAGCATCTCTGCTATGAGGACAGGCTGCAGGAACTGGGATCATTCAGTCTTGAAAAGAGAAGACTCCAGGGGGACCTTATAACTGCCTTCCAATACCTGAAGGGAACCTACAGGAAGGCTGGGGAGGGAATTTTTACAATAATGTCTACTGATAAATAAATTTAGATTGGGTCTTATGAAGAAATTCTTCAGTATGACAGTGGCAAGACTCTGGAATAAATTGCCCAGAGATGTTGTGGATGCCCCCTCCCTTGAGGTGTTCAAGGTCAGGTTAGATGAGGCCTTGAGTAGCCTGACCTAGTTGAGAAGCATCCCTGCCCATGACAGAGAGGTTGGATTAAATGATCTCTAAGGTCCATTCCAACCTAGGCCATTCTATGATTCTATGATATTTAATTTGCAGATCATTAACTTCAGGTCTGCTTCTCCCAGTTTGCACTAGTGCCACCAAAGGAAAGATACACGCCTATAATGTTGAGATGGTAGAAGCAGTCACTCAACTATTTCAGATTCCGAGTTAGCTCTTATTAATATTTACTGTTAAGATACCAGCATAAACAGAGAGGACCGCAGATCATTAACACAAAGAGATTTGCTGAATAAAGCAGGAATAATGTTACTGTTTAGTTATTTATTTCATCACAGAATGAGGACTAATTAAAGGTGGCTAGGTAGGTCAAGAACAGGCAAATTACTAAAGATGTCACTTACCTCCCCCCTATAAATCCTAATGCCACCAATCTTCCCTCTCCCGCCTCCCTCCTCCCCCCTCTACCCACCCCTCCTCCCCCCTCCTCCCTCTCGGATTGCACTTTGATGGCATACCTTGAAACATCTGCAACATTTTGATGTTAATTAGTTTTACCAGTGTCAGAAGGACCAGAAGTACTGTTTGCTTTGAAACGATGTGCTCCGTTTAAATATGTTTATTTCTTTAGAAAGTTTAGGCACTTTGAATTGTCATAATGACTCAGAGCAAAGTTGCAAAGCCCCAGTTCTACAAAGAGAGTAGTCACTGTTTTTTTGCACTCAGCTGCTCTGAGTCAGCTTCCAATTGCTGCACATAGTCTACCATCTTCAAATGGTGCAGGTAACTTTAGTACACATTACTGAAAGAAAAGCAGTCTCTATACATCTGACCAAAGAAACAACTAGGCCAACCTTCTCTAATATCCCCAAATAAGAATTGGGTTTTAGAACGAAAGAAATTATAGCAGTGTGAATATTGATTTATACTTTTTCTCTTACCAAAGGAGAACCTTTAGAAATAGCAGCCTGAGTTTAATAAACTCTAAGTATACTAAACAATTGGTTGAGCGGTGCTCTTAATCATTAACTATTTCAGGAATTAAAAATTTGCACACCAAAAGGTTTACTTTTTTGTCCTTTCAGTTACTGGAAATATTTCTTCTGGTTTTTAGTTTCAGCAAAACTGAGAACTAGGTTAACACAGTAAAGCCAGCTGCTTTACTTTACTGTACACAGTGATTTTAAGTTTACCATGATTCTAAACAAGGGACTCACTTGTATAGATCTGTTTTTTATTGACTGTCTGGACTATATCTTTTCTTGTACTGGATATACATGTATTTGTAGTGTCTGTGTATATATATAGATGTGAATGTATGTATGTGTGAATCCATATTGTTAATTTTATAATGACTGGAGTTGATGTGGTACATTCTGTAGTTTGCACACTGTATATCACCTAAGTACAGTTAAAATCATTTACACTGAATGTTAAAACTCAGTGTATTTGCAACACAGATATGAAAATGAAGTGTATTACTATTGTATAAATATTTTTACATCTATAAATGTAAACTCTATAAACTCAATAAAAAATATGCTAATCCAAATTGGTTTTTTAGCCAACAATATCTCCCTGAGGATTTTTGTAGGAAAAAACCCACAAGAGACGTCTTGGAAGAAACTGTCATATTTCTCTGAATCACATATCTGTATTAATCCTTTTATGTGGGTCCAAAAAGTATGTGAATATAATCTGAAGGC
>NW_009697174.1:0-1349 GCF_000703405.1 Apaloderma vittatum
AAATCCGGCTGAGCCAACCCAATACAGTCATATGGCCACGTCTTACCACGAGCGCGTTCATCTCTCTGCTCTGGGATACACAGGAGTTAGCTGGAACCTCTGTTTTCTGGATGAGGTGTGTTTTGCTGTCAGACCCTAGATGCCCCCATGTCACTGTTGGCTGTACTCATCAGCATTCTGGATGCCCTCAAGAAACACAGAGCAGCTGTGTTTTGTCCTCTGCTGGATATTTGTTCCTCCTCTAGGAGGGCTGTAGAGACGTGACTGCAAGAACTGACATTGATTGAGGTAGTGGAACTGATACAGATTATCTGGTAATTTCTTCTGAAAACTGTTTTTCTGGTTTCATTTAGAAGCCGAGCTAGCTGGCTTTCTCACTATAGTATTTCTTTTCCTCCAGATTCCTGGCTTGTAGTTCTTGTAAGTATATTTGGACAATTGACTTTGAGAAACTTGTAAGCGTTGTTGGCTCAAGAGCTACAATTTTTTTTTCTCTCAGCTTTAGAATTAAACAGGCATTATTAATTTAGACTACTAGGCAATCTCATGAGATTTACAAGCAACTTTAAATAAGAAAGCCACATTGTTTTATAGAAGACTTGTAAAGTGTGGAAACCACCTCTTGAAGAACTTCCTTAATATCTTTTGTGGTGATAGTATTGTCCAAATAAACACATACCACTTGTAAACTCACCCAAATGTGTGGCGGTGCTAACCCAGCTCCACTTGGGTGAACATATCAGCCCCCGACATACGGGATGTATTTGATTTCTAGTAGTTCTGAAAGATTTATAGACTGATCTATGCTTCTTTTCTTGCATCTCTTTTCCCATTATTTTCAGGGAGTGCATCCTTTATAAGTTCCATTTGACTCAGTGTATGTTGTGTCCAAGTTCTGACTATCTAGTTGCTAGTGCTGCAAAAAGGTTGGAACTTCATTTTTATTTTTTTAGAAAACAGGTACTTTTCTTCTAAATCTTGCCTAAGATTATAAGTGCTTTTTGTTTTCCAAAATAAAATCTTACTAGGAGTCTATCTTGCACTTCAACACTTGCTAATTTTTCATGTTTCTACAGTTATTATCTAACTGTGATTGTAACCTTTAGCATTTTGTGTGTGTGCGTGTGAATACTAAGTTCTTTGATGCTGCTTGGAGTTCGGTGAAAAGTTTGTGGTTACTAGAGCCATAGTCTTAGGAACAGGCTGAGGGAACATTCTCGTTCTTCAGTTCAGACAAAATTAAATTGTTTTATTAGTAGCTGCAGCCTTGGAGGGAGTGGATGAGAAAAATATCAGGAAAAGCTCAAACAGTGAAAACCATAAAAAACTGGAGTGATCAAAATGAGGGA
>NW_009697174.1:1380-11401 GCF_000703405.1 Apaloderma vittatum
ATACTCTGGTGGACCAGATGGCCATGTAAATACTTATCTTGTCTCCAAAACCAGCCACTAAAAAAGTCTTTGGTGTCTCAGCATTAGTAGCCTTCTGCTTTCTTAGTAGATACTTCCTATGGCGAGGGGTTCCAAAACTGAAATGTGTGTTGTATGAACGCATCCTCTGTCGGGTTTGCTGGTCCTTGTACCCAAGTTCTCTTCAGGAGCTCTTCTTAGAACCTGACTTTCTGTTTTCGTTTGCAAAATGTTTGATTTTGTTTTTCCAAGGACATAGATCACCAGCTGCTGCCAAGTTCCCTGAGCCTGGTTTGGGCTCAGCTGATGTTCTTTATTTTTTCCTCTGCAGAAGTCTGCTAAACTGTATTTGTTATTGTGCAATGCCTGAACCTTGCTCCTTGAACTGTAGGTACTCGTGCGCTGTGAAGGATAAGGAATGTTAATTTAAAGATTTTTAAGGACCAGGTTTTGAGGTTGGGCATGGTGTTTGGTTTTGGTTGGGGTTTTTTGTTTGTTTGTTTGGGTTTTTGTTGTTTTTTTGGGGCAGCTTTGTTTGTTTTTCCAGCTGCGTAAGACTGCCTATAACATTGCATGCAAAAATTTCTGTCAGAGCTTTTTTTATTTATTTCCTGGTACGTCCAAGCTTTTCTCGTCAGCAATTCTTATTCTCTCCATACTTTCAAATCTTGGAGAGTTATCATATGCCTCCTTTCCTCTTTGTCATATAGACAAATAGTGCACATTAATTCTTTGATTTAATCCTTCTTAATAAGCCTGTTCCTCCAGGGATTAATTATTTTAGTTTCTGTTCTGAATCTTGCACTTTGTTGACATCTTGTACTGGGAGCCTACAACTGAGTGCAGCGTAAAACTGAAAGCTCATCTCTCATTAGATTTTCATGCTCTCATTTGGATAACCCCTTTCCAAGTTCAGTCCTCCAATACAGGGTAAGAGAAGGAAGGTTAAAATAAGCCTGTCCATGGGATATGGAAAGGAAAACAAGCTTCAGCTGTAGCAAACTTTTTTTGCTTCCCCTCACTCTTTTGGACATGCAATTTAATTAAGCTTGCATTTAGCAGAGGACCCTGATTCCCAAACCATGAGTAACTGCATGGGTCACCCTGGGCCTGTGGCTGAATTTGGGGTTTGAGCTGTTGCATGGAGCTGTATGAAGCAGGTGTGAGATGCTCTCTCACAGGAAGGAAGTTTTACCTGCTGGGGGTCTTGCTTTCGCTGGAGTAGCTAACGGCAGAAGTTGTGCACCAGGGAGACCTGGTTCTGCCAGGGTATGCGTCTTGCTAGGAGGGTTCTTTGAGGGTAAACTTTCCAAACCTGCTCACTGCGTGGTTGTGTGGGCACTGGAGCTGCAGTGTGAGAAGAGCACAGCGGAGGAGGAGGAGGAGGAGGAGGAGATGGGAGCAGCTCAGGCCAAAGCTGGCTCCTGCTGCCCTACAGCTTTGCTCTGGAGCTCACGTGCTCCCTTGGAATGTGAAATGTTGCTGTGTGACATGTTCTAAAGTGAAGACACAGGATTTCTATAACATAATTTTAAACTACTTTAAATGCAAAGTTTCAACTCAGATAAATTTAATATATTAAACTTGTTTTACTGTATTAAACCTTTTTCTCCAGTTTGTGGTCTGGATCCTTTTATCTTGTTTACTATAGCAAAGACCCAGGCTCTGTTTCCTAACCGTTAATGGATCTGGTCAAAAAAAGTGTGAAGACTGTTTTTGAGAGGCTGCAGCGATGCTTTGGTGAAAGTCTTTGGCCTGTCTCATACAGAAGGTCAGACTAAACTGCTTTAATATTTATGAATCCATTTATGAATCCTGGCCTTGAGATTTATGAATGTGATACCCATTGACTTCAGTGGGTGGTGATTTGTGCCTTGAGCAAATATATTTTTGAAAAGAAACTTGTGTAGCAGCCATGCCATTTTGTGAGAGTTTGAGTTGAAGAGCAAAAAACAGTTGGACTGGTTTTGTTTTCTTGCAGAATGTAGTTTCATTTTTATTGCTGAGGGTAGGACTCAACTATGCATTTTGTCAAAGAGACCTCAGAAATGCTTTATTTCAAATGGTTCCTTGTGTTAAAATTGGGAAAGTTAATCCTTTTGGATGTTGCTGTTAGCAAATTCATGGCCTTGATATTCATGCTTTTCTTCCCTGAAAGATTAAAATTGAGAAACTCTGTTGCAGGGAACTGCAATTACTATTCCCTGCTTGCAACAGCAGCAATCAAGTTTGCAATCCCCTGAGTCTGCAAGATATGCCGCATTTATCATTCTCATTCTTAAGAGCTGTTTAATAACTTGCCTCTTTCCCACTTGGAATTACACATACCTGTGGACATCAAGCCTAGAGAAGGGCTAGAGAATTTCTAAAATGTTTTTGCTGAAGCATTATTTTAATTAAAAGACCTGCTTGTCTCTATCTAAAAAGCTCCAGAATTGTAACAGCTCTTGCAGCTGAACTCGTAGGAAAGGAGGTTCCTGCTGTGGTGGTGGAGCCATCCGAAAGGCATAAGCCAACGTGGTGACAGTGCGGTGCTGCTTCCCCTGGCAGCAGTTGCAGGGAAATCTCAAAGTTTGCCTGCTCCAAGGGATCTCATGCTTTTGCAGGCTGTACTCTACATCTTCCATGGATACTCACTTTGCAGAAAGCTGTGGTTTTGTGATTCCCTAAAGCTTTTGAAAATGAGATTTACCTCGTGTGATCTACCCGGACTCAGAGGTGAGCAGAGGCTCGGACAGGGCAGGAGATTTACTGAAGGGAAGTGGTGCTCAGGGTCATGGCCCTGCTCTCCCGCACTGCTGCTGGCCCTCTGTGGGCACCGAGTGACCGAGGTGAGAATTTGGTAATTTTCTTGTAAAGGCAGAGAAGTTTGAAGCAACGCTTTCAGCATTGGCTGCTGGTAAAAGCTGGGTGTTGTGGCCAGGACACTTCTCTTGAAATCTGCTGGCACTGCTTTTTAAAATCTCTTTAATTGTGTCTGTTTTCTTGATGGTTCAGTGAAAATGAGACATAGTCTGTCTCACTATTGTGTCTCTTAAAAACCACAGAAACCCCTTCTGAGTTTCTAAAAGGAGTTGTAGCAATGCCATGCAAATGCCAGACTTGGGCCCTGCCTCTCATCTGCTCTAAAGTAAGGCAGTCCTCTCCACTTCAGGTTATGTTGGTGCAGATTTGTCCCACTGCTATTATTAATCGCACCTGCCGTTGTGTAGCGACTGAGCTGAACTCCAGGGATAAAACTTTATTTTTGGTAGCAGTGGAAGCGTATAGATGTGTGCATGGATGGATACCCATCCTCCCTTGAGCTACCAGGCCTCTATGAAAGCAACCTATCACGAAAGCACTCTTGCTATGAAGAGCTCTTGTATGGTGTTTTTCCGTGGTAGATCTCAAAGCGTGATAAAATGACCTTATCCCCATTCTGCAGAGGATATAAAGGGGCCCTAAGTAACATGCTACTTTCATAGGGTTACCCAGCAGGCCCTGCCTCTCTGTCAGCCTATCTGTGTAATTCCTATATCTACACATAATTCTTTCCCCTCCTTATTTTTTTGAGGAGATGTGAAAATAAAGTAAGTTAATTGCAAATCGAACTGAAAAAAAGCAGAAAAATATTCCTTTAGACTGGCAGGAATAAAAATATACATGCTCAGTTAAAAACTCATTTTTTTCCTCCCGTTCCCCATCCAGCCTGGCACTGAATAAATCAGTGTAGCTTTAGGGCAGCAGCAGCACACAGCACACAGCACAATAAGTGGCAACACGTTCCAAATGTTTGCTGCAATTCCTTCAGTACGTCCATTCACTGTAAAGAAGGATGAACTTGCAGCACTGCACAATTCTTCCTCTACAATGCTCCAGTAGTTCGAGGCATGTTCGCAAAGAATCAAATGCAAATATGACATAAGGAGCTTTATTTTTCTGCATTATTATTGACATGAGCGAAGCTAGATGGAAATCAAATGCCAAACACATCTGCTCCTCAGTCAATGGATTGGAAATGTTTGCAGAACTGAAAATGTTGGGAGATCCTGTGTGGGCAGGGTTGAGTTTGGAAGGTCTGTGCTATGTCCTAACTTCTGCTGCAGACTTGCTGGGTGATCCTCCTTCAGTCATCAGAGCTCCTGGTGCGTCAGGTCCACTCCAGTGTGCTTGAACTACGGATATTTCCATACTTGACTTCCAGCGTTGGGGACACACATCTGTTGTTGTTTGGAAAAAGCATGTCCCTGTGGTTCTAAGACCCAGAGAAGGCTCACAAATAAAAATAAAATGTGTAATTTGCTTTAATATTCTCTGTTATACTAATGCCAGTTTTGGTCAAATGTGTATGTGTATGTGTACACACACACACATATATATATGTATATATATTTAGGGTACAGACCCAGTGGTATAAAAATAGGATAAGACCTTGCCCAATATGCTGTCCTGCAAATATAAATATTTTCTCTTTTCAAGTCATCTACAGAGTATTTTTTGGCAACTATACAGCAAAATGCTAATCCTCCTCCCTCAGCTTCTCTATGAATTGATTGTTGGGAGGATCCCATGTTGCAAATTTTCCTCTGGAGTCTTCCTTGATGTTGCAGGGGGTTCAGGCTCCTCACCCAGGCACTGAGGTTAAATAGCAGATGGTTTGAACCTCTTTTTGATCTCAAAATCACGTTAACTTGAGGACTGTGCTTAGTATTTTTTCATGCATGAGTATGTCCTGTGACTGGTTACCTATTTCAGAATCTAATACTCAAAAAAAAAAATAAAAATAGAGTGCTCTCTATTTACAGAAATGCTGTTTTTAAAGAGTTTCTGGTACACTGTAGGCTACTGATTTAATTTACCAAGCAGGCACTTGGATTTTTTTATATTAATTTCAGGTTTGTTTGTATATAGTATTACGTTCCTATCCGTATCATGTGCTTGGAGATTGGGAAGTAAATCTGCCTTTATATGGCAAAGAAAAACTTTGTTAATGCTGTACTAATGAGGAAGAAAATGAACATTAATTAAACTTGCGGTTGCAGGATGGGCTGAGGCTCTGGAGTCCTGAAGCAGCAGCTAGATGGGCGACTTCATTACAGCCTAGAACAGGGAGCTGTGATGGGAATGGGAATGAGGAGACAATTAAGTCGCTCACCAAGTGCAAAGCCAGCGAGACATTTAATTATCCACAGGAGCTAAAGCTCTAACACCTGGAGTTTTCTGAAGATCTAAGTATGCCAGACAGTTTCTCTGTCAAATTAGACTTTTAAAGAACATCTTTAGAAATGTGAGAGAGGTTGGGGGTGTTGAGGAGATTGGAGAAGAGACCTGCTTTTCAGCTGAGCTTGGCAGTGCAGTGATAAACTGTTGGCAGGTCTCCTGGGCTGGAGAGGAGGTGTCTGCCGTGGTGGATGGGACCAGTGTAATGCCCTTGGGCAGAAAGCCCCAGCTAGACACGGTCACCTCATGACTTGCTTTGCAAAGATCAAGTGGTAGAGAAAGGTCCATGTGCCCACTGCTGCTGCCTTGGAAGCAGGTCTGCAGGGATGTGCAGGAGCCCTGTTACCCCCAAAAGAGGTTAGTGGAGCTCTAAACCCCAGCCCTGTGTATTGCAATGGACTCTCTTGTGGCTTATCAATGCGATTCTTGTCTCTATTAGACAGGACGGTCACTCTCTGCGTTCCTTGTCAGTTTTTTCTTTTGTGGCTTTCACTTCTAAATAACTGCCTTGCTAACCTTAGCAGAGGTTTTGATTCTCTGAACTGCAGTTTCCTTTTGATTAAGTGTCTTCTGCCTTAGTCTTTAATGCATATTAATGAGCGCTAAGCAGCGCTTGACTTGAGTAATTTGCAGCTGGGATCTAAAAACCCTTAGAGGGAAGGCCTGGGGATGTCCCGCTTCGGGAAATAGTGGGATATTATAGGCTCTTTGTTACAGTTTGGTGCATTCCAAAGGCAAACACTTTTTCAATTGATTTATAGTTTTATTAGTCACAGGACATGGTCGCTGTTGCCATCGTTATTTAGGAATAATCTCGTATTCACTTAATTTCAAGTTAAAAGTCCCAAAAGAGGAGGGGAAGAGCTAACAGTGACCTCAGCCTTTCTTCCAGAATAGGAAGTCCTTTCCAGAGGGATGCTCAGTCCCACACGTGGTTCTGAATTACGCAGCGTGTGTGTGGCTGCGGGGTGGTGGCACAGGGAAGGCACCACTGATCTGCAACTGCTGCAAGTACAGCAGTCCCAGCCGGGTTGGGCGGCGAGCAGCACAGGGTAGAAGAATGCTGCTGCAGTTACTTTTAAGCAAGTAGTTCATGAAAGCAACTAGAGTTCTTTTGCTCAGAACTTGGGGGAGCTGATAACTGGAAGTCTTAATTTTCCTTTTGCATCCCCCGGACTAAATGTCCAGACGACAGCCGTAGAGTTTTCTAAAATCCTTAGAATCATAGAATCATATCAGCTGGAAGAGACCTAGAAGATCATTATGAAGTCTAGCCTTTGTCCCAGCCCTGTCAACCTACTAAATGATTCCTCCCAATGCAACATCCACCCGTCTCTTAAACCCCTTTAGGGACAGTGACTCAACCCCCTCCCTGGGCAGCCTGTTCCAACGGCTGCCCACCCTTTCAGTATAGAAATTCTTCCTAATATCCAACCTGAACCTCCCCGGGAGCAATTTAAATCCATTTCCCCTCATTCTATCATTCTCCACTAGGGAGAATAGACCAGCTGTGCCTACCTACAACCTCCTTTCAAGTAGCTGTAGACAGCAATAAGGTTTCCCCTCAGTCTCCTCTTCTCTAGGCTAAACAGCACCAGATCCCTCAGCCTTTCCTCGTAAGACTTGTGTTCTAAGCCTTTTACCAGCTTGGTAGCCACCTCTCTACCCTCTCCAGTACCTCAGTGTCCTGCTTGTAGTCTAACTTATGTCTTCTAGTCTAGCTTATGTCAAAGGGAAGGCGTGGATTTGCTCAGACAATGCAACATTTCTGGCTTAGTCATCCGGAGACATTCTCCAGGAAATTGCAGCAACTGTACTGCTCTCTGTTCTCATCATAAACTTGAGGGTTGTCTGACCATCATCTTGGCCTGACAGGCTGGCACAAGGATGATGGTGTCCATGGGTAAGGACCGATGGTGAAGGGCAGGAGTGAGCCCGTGCTGCCGGAGCAATGCTTTTGTGTTGCTTGCTTGGCTGTGCGCAACGCTGGCGTTGAGTTGGTGACTATAAGCAATCTCCCTTTCATGGTGGTTTTTTGAGCGTGTTCTGAGTCGTATCAGAAAAAATGCACTGGGCAATTCATCTGGAGCTTTTCACGTTCAAAGCACTTGGCAAAAAAATAACAAATCAGCCCTTGTAATTAGCCTGCAAGGCTGTTGTTATGCTGGCTCAGAGGTGGAGAAATAGAAGAAAAGAGGTTAAATGTCTTGCTCAAAGCAGCAAGGAAGTGTGTGGTGGAGACATTCAGGAGCCCCACGTATTTCCTAATGAATCATTTATAACTGTGGGTATATTGTTAGGCAGGTGGCTTGAGCTGTGGATTGCTGTAGGAACTCTGCCTTGCCATCTAACTGAATTTTCTTCTTAAAGTCTTAAACAGCATTTTTTTCTTATTTTATTTCATGAGAACACCTTGGCTAAATTGAAGACTGTGTAGGATATACAATATGGAAAGGTATGTCATTCTTTTGCAATTCAGACACACACTGACTTTTTCCCAATAATTCTGACCAAACACAACGGATACGTTTCTCAGGACTAAAGGAAAAGAAAAATTCCAGTGTAAGAGACAAAGTTATTTTAGTCCAAGATTAAAACGAGAGAAGAAATGTTCAGCCATGTTTGAAGGTTAAATTCCTTCCTTTCTACACTCCAAGAGGATTAGGGAGGATGCTGCCGTGGGGCTGTGCGGCGCTGTGCTGTGTCTATCCGAGAAGCAGAGTGTGAAATAGGAGCAGAGCGCCTGACTGCTGGCAGCGTTCAGTGCTGCATGAATCCCCCTGCATGCACGAGGGCCAGCACCGGGCACTGGGATCTGCAGGAAATGTCAGCGTTTGACCACTGGTTTTGCGTCTTGGGAACCAGCATTCAAGTATCTCTCTTGTTTAGTCTTACAGGCTGTCCCAGGGTATCGCCTTCGTCTTCTCAGGGGAGAATCTTCACTCTGACTCTTTTCCAAAAGGCCACCGTGCCCTGGAAGCTAAAGTTCACCTATAAAAGTTGTTCTTCTGTGTAATCAGTTCAACTACTGATTGTAGAAGTTGTCTATCTGCTAATTTTTGCAGAAGGTCTAGATTCCTCCGAACGCCCCTTGGGACCCCTTGCTGCGGCCAGCGTACGCCAGTGTTTCCCTCAGGATCCTGGAGTATGGCAAGCATTTTAAACTGTGGTCTGGCATTAGCTGCTTAGTTAATAGTAGGCTTGATAAATCCAGAAATACATGTGTGCAACCACGTAGCTTACTTGCAAAAGGCAAAATCACATTTTTTTCACGTGACACTCAAACTCTCTGTGTATTTCTCCTGGGCATATGTATGGTGTGTGCATTGTACTCTGTGCAGCTGAGCATGCAAATGCTTGTTCCCTCTTGATCTTTAGTTGTGCATTACTTATAAAGGGACATTCAAATTTCTGGGTGTATTATTTAATATCCAGAACTGTGTGTATACAATTAAAAAATACATTAAAAGGAGAATAACATCAATCCTGAATTTTTCATGCCTACTTCTTTACAGTAGAAGATCAGTTGCTGTCTCTCTGGGTTTAGCACTTATTTTCTTGGTTGTCTTAGCTTCCTTGAGCTGCTGAGCCTGTCTCACCTTTTTTGTGTCTGATGTAGAATCTAAATTAGATAAGAAGAAACAGGACAGGATTTCAAATTCAGTTTCCTCTATACATGCAGGATGGCATCAGTTTAAATCACTTTGCTATAATTTTGCTTCTTTAATCCTTCCCCTTCAATCTGTTTTTGTATACATTACATATATGAAATCTGGGACTGGAAATCTGGCTTAATGTAAGTTAAGACATGACAAATGAACCTGACATTTTTCCAAGGGGGGAACCAAAGAACATGCTGTATTTATAGCAGCAGGAAATAGTCTGCTGCCTGTAGAAGAAAAATATGCATTGTATGAGAACCTCAGTGCTGGGATATAAGAGCGTTTAGATGATACTTGTTTCAGGTGAGGATTCTGGGTTCAAAATAGCTGAACTGGTTCTTTCTGAAGGCTTGAGGTAGGGTTTCACCTAGCAGAGGGTTTAGGCTCCCAGAAGCTGATGGCAAGCTGAAGTGTGTGTCACGGTGTCAAGACGTTCTCCTGTACCTAGTTGGAAAGTCCTGTGACTCCAGGATCATCAGTGGGCAGAGTGGGAAAGAGCGTGATGAAGGAGCTTCTGCAGATTGGAGCTGGGGCTTCTTTCAGTAGTAATCTAAACAATTTGTTTCATGCTAATAGTAAGGCTTTCTGGTTACAAGCTAAGAGTTTGTTACTTTAAGTTCTCGAACACAGATGTGCAAACACATGCAGAAAAAAATTATTCCAGCCAACCATCTCTGCAAGCCAGTGACTGGCTGCTGTGACCTTCTGCACTAGGGCAGGACTCCATGAGGAGACAAATGCAGGTGATCCGGGTGCCCAAGTTGTTTCACCTGCATGAAGATGATGAAAAGACTTTTTCAAGTTTTCAGCCTTTATGACGGTTCCCCTGAACACAGTGAGAATCGCTTGGATGATATTCCTTTGAGGTGCTCTGTTGAAGTACAATTTTCTCTTTTCTGTACCATGATACCTGGTCCAGTCTGAATAAGTTTTTATCTCTTAGCAATGTGCTACTGACATCTTTTTTAAACTAGTTGTGGCTAATTCTTGAAAGAGTATCTTGTCATCTGAATGCTTTGTGTCAAGGGGGAGATGATCACAAAGCTTAGGTGCCTGCATGGTAGACATTGTACTTTTCTGTCTTGCTTCCGCACAGAAAGGCTGACAGTACCTTTCTTGGCTGGCGGACTGCACGTCAG
>NW_009697174.1:11432-29151 GCF_000703405.1 Apaloderma vittatum
CACTGAACCGATCCTTTATTTAGCAGAGATAGTAAACACTGGAGTGATCTGGGGCTGACAGATAGCTAAGGTCATAGTAACTTTTGTTGTCAGTGGGGAGTGTATTTCCTAGACAGAGTCTTAGACCTGTACTTCACTCATGTGGCTTGAGAAGTCCCTTTGGTTCAGGGTTGTACCTTTCGTCCTTTCCTGTCAAGTTGGGGAAATGGTGCTTAGTTTTGCCCTAATCAAGAATTCACCTGGTTTCCTCTCTGCATCCTAATTGCTCTCTGGAGAGCGCTAAAGTATGCTTAAGCATATTGTAACTGTTTACTCACAACGTCTGCTGTACGTGCAGTAACGCAGAATGTTCGATCTCTGCCCTGTTGCTGCAGGCCGGCATGATTCGCACAGACAAGGACGAGTTCTTCATTGAACCACTGGAGAAGGGGGCCCAGGAGGAGGAGGAGGGAGGAGGCAGGACGCACGTGGTCTATCGCAGAGCAGCTGCCAAGAAGCACCTTCCTGTTGAGAATGCGGATGCCCTGTATAAAGGTACGGCAGAGATGTTGATGCCAGCTAATGTACGAAGCGTAGCTGAAGGCATGTAGCCAACATGATCTGCTACCTCTGGCTTTATTTTAGTCTTGAAAATGGAAACGTGTTCTTTCCGCTCTGTGGGTGAAAGGGTAGGGAAGGAGTTGTGTCTTTACCTTGAGTAAGCAAGCATTGCAGCAGCCAAAACCATCTCCCGGATGGTGGAACTATGTGTCTTTAAAAGACCTGCCTTGACTCCAGAGGTAGCAAGCATAAAAGTCATGTGTCCTGCTGAGTCCCCAGGTCAGCGCAGGAGAAGGGGATGAAGCAGCAGTGCCTGTGCCTCCTGGGGAGAGGCAGCAGTGCTGGCTTTGCAAAGGCTACGTTGGGAGGCTGCAGCAAGGACATCGAGGCTGATGTGGTACGAGGGCTTCTCATTGACAGTGGCTTCTCTGGGCTGTCTTCAATCCCAACAGGGAAATAATGGTATCTTCAGATATGAACACAAGCTTCCTTGATTTATTTATATGTTTCCAAGTGTGGAATTTAGTGGACTAAGTATGTGACAGCCAGTGATGGAATAACAGGAGCTAAACATAAACACCTGATCTATGTAGTATTTTCTATTTCTCTGGTAACTGCTTGGATGTTGCACCTTTTTTGCTAAATAAACAAGGGATGCAAATCTGGTAAGTGGATGTTTTGACAGCTGATGTTAACACTGAGATTAACTGGGTCATTTGAGTGGAAACAACAAAATAGCTACTTTTTTGTCCCAAATGTGTGTACCAAACTGAAGAATTATTTGCCACTCGTATCCTAGTATTACCTTTTTTCAGTATAATAAGTTTTAAAGTATAAAGCAGTATGTTAGATTGTCCTTTTAAAAAGTCTTCCCAGTTACCCCCATCCGTTTACTATGCTACCTTAATAATTTTCAAAAGATGAAGAGTATGGTACCTGTTGTAAAAATGCTACTCTATACTTCTGCATATAGTAACCCCAGAGATGACCTGAAGGAACAGATAGTCACAGAGGGAAGGCACTGAAATTGGGGCCAAGTGAACAACATAAATCGTTCAATGTTCAGGTTGGAACAGGGAGGAAAAAGAAAGCAAGCAATAGCATTCAACTAACTTTTTTTTCCACTTTGGCCATCAATGTGACCCATGAATTTGTGACTGTCGCAGTGCTGTGTGGCCTCTTGTGGTTATCTTTGTACTCATTCTGGAGCAGAGCTGGGGGATGCAGGAGTCTGAATGCCACAATCCCAGAAGCACAGGACAGAAAATGCTCTGCTAGTAGGTGTTTATAGAATTATTGCAGTGTTGGAAAATATCAGCCAGTCACCGTGCTTCCTCTTAAACAAAAGGCACTTGATTTTATTCGCACCTTATGGCAGTATTTTTGGTTTCGGATGGTAAATATTCCTCAGGAGTAGGAGTCTGGTACACAGAAAAGCATAAATTGTAGATCAGCTCCAGTTATTGGCATGCGGTACCTGCTCGAGGAAGGCTCTGCTGGCAGTATCCGAGAACACCTCTGAGAAACGCGGCGCCGCACTGCGGGGCTGCTCGTGGAGCTCCCGCCGTGACTGGCAGCAAAGCTCCGTGCGGCGCGTGATGCCACCAGACTTCTGCGTCTGTCACCTCACCTGTGCTCTGCGCTCGCCTGAGAACTCAGGTTTGTGGGTTCTGGTGCAAAGGCACAGAGGAATAACGGCCGTGAGCCAGCACTGCGGGACTGAAAAGCGAAAGCAAGGCTGGACTCGTGCAGGCCAGGCTTAGCACTGACCATGTCTGGAACAGCGGGTGGTGGCGATACGTAGGAATAGTTGTGATTTTTCATCTTTTGGAAACAAGGCAAAAATGCTAAGGGTAGCAATCTTCCCTTCCATCCATCATCTTTTGATATGTAAAATTGATTAAAGATTAGATTTACTTTGGAAAAAAATCCCACTATACCATACAGGCTTCGTTTTTTTTTTTTTTTTCTCCATGAAACTCTCTTTGCCTTTAATAAAAGAAAAGTGAACAGCCACTCCAAAACTGGTCTGTTCTCCTCTACTTTTTATTAAACCTGGCTTCCCACCTCTGATTTGCTCTAGGCGACAGGCATGCTTTCAAAAATTGTAATTTTATTCTCCATTTTTTCTTCTTCCAGAATGCATCTAGTTTTGGTTAACGAATATCAAAATATTTAGTGACTGGGTGTTGATAAGCTTGCTGTGCTGCATGTTTCCATAGTGCTCTATGTTAATGGGCTTATTTAGGGAATACTTAGTAGGGCACTTTCACCATGCTGTATCTATTAAAAAAAAAAAAAAGAAAAAAAAAAGGTTAACCAAGAGCATTCCCCCTCTTCCACCATCCCTGGAGACAACTGCATTGTTGCCAAGTCCCATAAATTTACATGTGATGAATTGTAACACTTGGACTATTTTTAAAGGTCCAGCCTCCAGGAATCTTATGAATATGTGATGATTATTTTTTTTCCTTAGGTGAGCTTCTGGCTCTTTTAACTATTGATAAAACCTTAATAGTTTCTGACTGTGTAAATACTTTAAAGTAATGAGTAGCACAAAGTGGATAGTATTCCGTAATTTTTAAGACGGCACCTTTCAAAATCCCATGATATGTTAATTTAATCCCATGATTTGGGAGGGGATTGTGAGTCATGATTTTTGAATGTTTGGGTTTGGATAGATAAATGCAATTTCCTTGTAAGTATTCCTATCTCTGGCACTCTTTTCACAAGAAAGAGGACAAGCTGTTCTCTCCCCAGTGCAACAGGACGTGAAGGAATCGAAAGCTCCGTGATACTGAGTTGGCTCAGTCGTCATTTCGAGGACTTGCGGCTTGGCTGGGCAGGGGTCACAAGGGCTTTGGGATTTACTGCCCCAGTCGGCAGCTGCATTAGGATGCTGCTCTTAGGGAAATCTCTCCTGGTTCTCCCTTGCAGAAGTGGGTCTGTGGAGGACGAGATCCCAGGCGGGCACGGGGCTGTGCAGTGCCGGGTGGGGCTCTTCACGCCTCCCATCTCCGCGCAGAAGTGAAGAGCCCTTCGTTCTCAACGTGCTGCCGGGGCAGGTGGTCTTGTTTAGTTATTTGAGACCTAGAGGGCAAACGTGCTCATGTAATGTCTCTATACAGGGACATAGTCTCCTAAATGCAGCTCTTCTGGGTGGTGGCTTGGTGGAGATCTCAGTACCCTGAGTCAATCCCCCATGGCTGCCCAGGCAGAGAACTCCAGCCTGGAGCTGCAGGACAGCAAGAGAGAAGTCCTTGAAGCTGATGGACGCCCAATCTTCTCCAAAAGACAATTAGGACTAATGGAAGATCCATTAACAGGTTGTGAGGGTGGATTCATGCATAAAGGAAAAAAATTATCACATTTTCCCAACTGTGGAATTAAATTCTAGACTGTGCTATGGTGAAGTGGACCTGACAGCAGGATTTTTTTCTAGCGTTTTCCATATGCTATTATCTATCTTTTATAGTAAGGGAAAATGAGATTTCATTCCATCCATTTAAAAAATATGAGCAAACAAACCCCACAACCTCCTAAGCCCTCGAGAGATCGAGGTATGCATCTTCTTTTATGAAGGCTCTGCTGACGTGCTGGGTTTTAAGAAGTGGAATGTGCTGGGAGAGAATGGGCATGAAACAAGCGGCAGAACTCTAGCCGGTTTTCAGACCGTACCGGGTTTGCTGCTGCGTTTATGCAAAACCCCATCAGAATATTGGGAAAAGTAAATATTTGTTTTAGCAGCCTGAATCATTGTGTTTTGACTGGTGTAGCATTATCTGGAGAATCACAGAGTAAAGAGTGTAATATTTCTGCCTGTTTTTCCCCCTCTCAAAAAATACCATTTGTTAACGTACTGGAACAATGTAAGCATCGTATTTCAGGCAAATAATAATCTGCAGCAGAGTAGTACTGTGAAAGTCTGTATAAGCCCACTACAAATTAGGCTAATTGTTTTGGAAAGAGACATATTTTCATGTAGTAGTTGATGTATTGCAGGTATGGTGGGAATAAACCCTGGCAACTGCGTTTACTACTTGCATGCATATAATAATTTATCTTCCTCTAGATAAAAATAAGCAGCATGTTGAAAATATTTAAATATTTCCAGTAGAATTCTTTCTTACAAAGATGAGAAATGTTGCTTGACAGCAGTAAAACTTCCTACATGATAGAACTAGAATTAAATAGGCGAGTTAGAGGAGGTTGTTTTTTCTTGAAACTGCTAAGTTTTCCTTGCTTCAGTGTTCGTTAGATGTTAAGTGTAGAGGTGGTAAGTTTTTAATTAATGCTTATGGGGAGGTTGAAAACCAGCTTTATTTTTTGTCTCTACAGGCAATCTGATTATCAGGCTTGTAAGCTTTAATATCACATTTTCCCAGCTAAATTACTGTGTCTTTTATGTTGATCAGCTGTGAGGAAATGGTTATACTAAAACTTCCTTAAGGGTTGCCTTCTCTCTCAAAATCGTCATCGAAATAAGCTGCCCTGCGTATTATTGTATTGCTTGACTGATGAGAAAGAGAAACTCAGCTTTAGCTGACAGTTTTATTTACTGTGCAGATGAAAGATGACCTTAGCCAAGAGCACTTTACTGCTGAGGAAGACAGCAAGGTAACTCCAAATGCGGTTAAACCAGGCAGGTTGTTGTTTAACTGCTGAGTAAATCCCTTGGAATGGCCAAACCCAATCTGACACGTCCCATCACGAATGTGCTGTGGGCTGAGGCACGGACAGACTCGCAGCTTCTGCTGGAGACTCGTGACCCCTTCCCACGGCAACACTTGGGTTGGCTCCTGGTCAGACCTTCAGAGGGATGGTGCCTTGGCGCCCAAAGATGCGATCATTTCGTGTCACCCCGTGATGTACATCTTGGGGCAAACCCCATCTGTTTCTTTATGTTTTCTTTGATTCTGCTGCTGATTCCTCCTCGTATGTCAAGGGTGGCTAACATCTCCCCAGCCATAAATGCAAACCGGTCAGGTAAAAGGTGAGAAATAAGTTGCTGCTTCTACTCAGTTTAGGCAACCAACTCCTTTTTGACATACCCAGACCTCATCAGAGCAGAGCTGCTCCTCAGTCCTGTTCCTGACAGGTTCCCCCTCCGTGATGCAAAAGAACAAAAGCTTTTCCACCACCTCACACTGATGGGGTGTCCAGGAGTCCCGAGGGGTTCGGGGCTGATTCAGCGGGACAGAAATCCACGTCAATTTAAGGTGAAACAACTAAACCCTAGAAGTTGTTGGAAAAGATGAAAAAAGTTAAAAACATGACAAAGTTGTAACAATTCAGTTGCCAAAGCTTTTGCAGTGATATTTCAGAGGAAGACTCCTTCATCATAGTCCATCAAACTGCCAATGCCATTGATTTACTAATGTATTTAAATTACTTTTTAGAAACCAACATGCATCTGGTGTATATTTTTCTGGATTGCCTGAAACGACACTCAGATTGGCTGCAGGCTGGCTGGTTGCCATTCTAATTTACAGAAACTTTCCTCGTTACCTTTGCCGGGGAACAGTGCCTTCAGGAAACTGAAGTTTCTCCAAATTCAATCAATATTTCCTCTCAGCATGTACTCCTGCTGATTAATTACTGTTCCCTTATTTTGCAGTCAGTGAGGCGCTGATGACAATATTTTTTGTCTCCTTCCTACATCATCTGTGCATGATAAATACATCTGTCTTTCGCTCCTGTCTTGGGTTTTCTCTGAATTTCACATTGCAGATTCACGGGGCTTTTCTGGGAAGAGAAAGATTGAGGATTCAGTTGCGAATCAGCTTTTGAATAAGCAGCAAGGTTGTGCACTTATGAAAAAAATGGGTCTCTGGAGAGTGGTCTTAGGCCTTTGGATGTCACCCTTCCCAACCACAGGCACAGCTGATGAGGCACTTCTTTGCTAGCACAGGCAAATAAGACACTTGCAGCAATTTTAATATGAAACTTCAGGATAAATCTAAAGGTTTCTAATTTTAAAGTAGTGCAATAAATCAGCCTGAGTGATTAGGTGAAGGATAAAGAACAATGCTCTTACATGTGCTTGGTGCGAAATACAAGGAATAGCTTCTTTTTTTTCCAGATCTGATGGAATCTCTTTTACCACAGATTTCCCCAGCGGGTGCCCTTAGGTGGGCCACTGAATGGTCTCGGGTGAAAACCAATCCTTCCAGTGCTTCTAGGCCAGTCAGTTTCCTTTTGCCTGGAAATAAAATGATGATGAAATTAATTGAACTACATTTTTGTTGTTGTTGTTCTCAGCACTAGCAATTTTGCTGTGTTCTTTTGGAGGGGAAGGCAAGTGCTCACGTAAATAAGATGTGTGGTGATGCCTGTCAGGACCACAGCAATGCCGTGCAGGATCCTTTTACAGTGGGCTTTTTTGAATTTTTGAGTGCTTTTGAAGGTACATCGCATCTTCAAAGGATGTTTGCTTTTAATTAAACATCTCCTTTTTCCAAAAATCACTTTTGGAACAGTTGAATGTTCATTAACTACTTTTTCGTTATTATTTCGTCGTGACATCAAATCTATAGTCACGGCAGCACCGCTTTGTCCTACCAGTAACATAAATCCTCTTGTCCACAAGTAAAACTGGGATTATGGAGCGCTGGGCTGTGCCAGCGATGCCGCGGCTGGGACAGGGAGCAGGGAGAGCCCAGAGCTGTCACACGGGCCGGCTTCTCTGTGGATTCCTGGCACTGAGCTCTCGGCTTGCCCATAGACTCCACAAAATAATGAACTGTCACTAAATGTGGAGTAGAGGAATAGTGGTATGTTCAGAGGCTCCATTTCTGCATTTATCCCAAATTTTCTTATTAGGTGACAGACGTAGACTTCAAGGCAACACTTAAGTGCATGCTTAACTTTGAGCGAGTACTTGAATCAAATTGATTTCAGTAGGATTCAGATATGTACCTTAGGTGAACTCTTTTTTATTCTGAATGGAGGTGGGTTCATTCCTGTTTTGGTTATAAGGTAAGTTGCCAGAGTGAGTTACTTCCATTCAGATATGCATGAATTAAAGGTGAACAACTTAATTATTTGTGCTTATTTAAATATCACTGATTCGGTCATATCATTACCTAATGTAAAAATAAAATTAATTTCATTCTCAACTGATGAGTTCGTTTTAGCCTCTCTACTCAATTCAAACACTATCATAAAACTCTCCTAAGTGATTGCTGAGAACAGCTTGCAGCTGGAGTTGAATATTACCAAATGTTGCTAAGTAGAACAAAAATACAATAAAGCTGATAGTGGTCTGTGAAACAACATTTCCAGTTCTTGTGCAAATCCTCCTGCAAAATTTTTGTGAGAAGCTCTTAGGAAAGCATAGGGAAAGGGCTCATTTCACTTTTCACATTCTTCTATCAATTAATTCAGCACTAGGGGTGTGTGAAACTAAGCTTAATCACTTGTTTATTTATGTTTATGTTTAGTCAACACTTGTTTGTTTATAGACCACTTTACAACACATTTCATTAAGGTTGGGTTTTATTCTTCTTTATAATATCCATTGATCTCACAATCCTTAATGAATTTCACCTCCCCATCTCCTGGGAGGAAAGGGAGAACAAAATATTTGCCTTTTGGACAAGAGTAACATAAACCTTGTTTTTACTGAAAGCTGATCCTGTTTCTTGCTGGTAAGAGCCCAGTGGAAGAGCAGAGTTCATGGGACCAGCAGTTCATCAGTCAAGCCTTGCCTTCAGAGCCCACGTGAGCGCTCGCGTGGGAGAGTGTGTGCAGCCGCCCACAGGCATGTGAGGAGTTTTGGCTTATGAAAATGTATGTGCACACCCACACGTTTGGTTTTCTGCTTTTTTCGCATTTACTGATGAGTTTTTCCATCAAGTGTCATCCTCTTGGGGTTTGTTTATTTACAAGCTGTGTCTGTGTTGTCCAACTTGCTGAGAAAGACGGAGGATGGCAATGATCCAGCGGGTCCTGATGCCTCTGCTAGGCACAAAGAGGGAGAAACTTGTTCACAGAAAGACCTTAGTATTGTGTCCTGACAACCGGAAAGTGTTCTCCAACCCATATCGCTATTTAGGAAATGGATTCTGGAACTGAGAATTCAAAAATCTGGATAGCCTGTAGTGTTTACTGTGTTGTACAACAGGATTCAAACTCTGTGTTTAATAACAATACGCAAAATAGCATCTGGTATGCGTCACTAAAATAAGCTCTAGTAGAAAATGCCGATAAACAGTTCCTGTTTAAAATGTTTTCTGACTAGAAGTGGCATGAATCTTGTCTGCTGTCCATGATAATGATGATAAAGTGGTTTGATCAGGCTGAAAGCTCCAGGCATCGTCAAATAAAAGCAGTGGGCAAGCCCAGAGCTGCAAGGGAGATGGATATCCTTCAAACATCTAAATTTCTGTCATTTTTTGCAACAGAAGAGCCACATGTGAGGCCTTGTGAAGTGGTCCAGGGATTAAAAATGTGTTCCAGCTGGTTCTGACTGTTCTCAGCTGTGTGAAATCTGCTCCTCGGGGGCCAGTCACTGTAGAAGGCTGTGTGCCGCTGGTGTCTTGGTGCTTGCAGAAGTGGCACTGGAAGGGTCGCTGCGTTTAGAGCTGGGAATGAGAAACAAATCACTTGGTGTTTCTCTGCACTAATGTAATCCCTGGTGGTCACTGTTACACCATCTCTACTCCTGCTCACCAGTGCTGCCTGCTGGGTGAACTGGCTGGAGGAGGAGGACCCGGAGCGTTTCGCCTGCCCTTTGTGGATGAGGTGAGAGAGGGATGCAGGACTTTGGCTTGATTCTTCCCCTGGAGTGTGCAGGGGCAGTGAGGAGCAGGGAAGCACACGCTGCTGTGATGCTTGTGCTTTAGCAAAGCATGTGTTACGCTCTGCGGGAGGCTGGGGAGTACACCTGTAGTAACCCAGTAGTTGGCATGAATTAGGTGCCCAGTCTGCTGAGCCTCAGCTTCTAGCTAGAGCCTGTATTGGGTAATAACTTCCTGTAGCCCTTTTGTAACTCTTATTTATTTGTGTTCTCTGTGTTTTCAATTCCCTAAGCAATGCTTGGGGCTGCCTGGACTTTTTAGGTAAAAATAACTTTCACTTGAAAAGCAAGCACAGCAGTGCTAACTTTCAGTTTGGCTAGTGCAAGTCTTCTTTCCCCTGTGCTTTCCTGAAGTTAGAAAAGGCAAGAGGATCTTAGCCCAGGGGAAAAAAATAAACAAACAAACAAACAAAAACCAAGCCAGAAGAAATCTGATTTCACTTGCTTTGAATCTGTGCTTTGGTGCAGTAGTAAATTAATTTCTTCTTGAAAAGTTATGTTTGTCTATAGGTCAGAAAGACTGCTTTGAGACAGTGGGATAAGCAGGATAAAGCAGTAGCAGAAGCTATGTTACTGCAATGTTCTAAATGATCGTATTACAAATTATTTATAATTACTTTTTGAAATATTGCATCCCAAACATGTATAGTGCAAAGCCCTGCATACATGTTTGCTGGCGATAGTTTGAATTTAATTATCTTTGCTCATTTGAATATTGAGTTGCGTTACCTAACATTCACATGTTAGATTTAAAATGTGTCTGCAGGACTGACTTGGGCCATGAGGTACTCTTAAGCCAAACAGTGATTATTTTGTTACTGCAGAGGTGCCTTTTTGGATGTGAACCCTTTCGGTGAAGGGCCCGCAGGTGTGCAGCAGCCCCTGGCTGCTTCTCTGCCCCACTTCCACCTCCCCAACGTGGTGCGATGCTCTTACCTGCTTCGCGCCCTGCACAGCCCCACGTCCTCCCGCTCTGTTGCTGGAACTTTGCTGTCGGGATAAGAACGCTGGCTGGGTAATTGGTTTAAGCCAATCTAGCGCTGTGCTAATGACAGACTAATTCTCTCTCTTGTGGCCACACAGTCCCTCTGCCAGCTGCTGCTCTCTGAGCTGTGTCGCTGGGAGGGCTGCAGTCACCAGCTGGAGGCTGTTGGACTGTCCGACAGGGCCAAGGCGGGCAGCCGAGTCATTGCCGTGCGTGCCTCAACGCCCATGGAGACCCTGCTCCCCGCTGGCTGTCTGCCCCGAAAGAGGCCCTCACAGAGAGTGGCACCCGGTTCCGTTGTCCGCTTATTCCATCCCCGTGCGAAGGACGAGGCCTCTTACAGACTAAGAGGGTCCTCTTTTACCGTGTGGTGTTGCACAGCTTGTGGAACTCAGTGCTAGTTAATGGGTTAAATACTGTGTACTTTATTTTTCAGCAGGTTCTTTGATTAAAAGCCTGGTATACATCTTTGCTCTTCCTTTTATCGGGGAGTTTTTGTGCAGTCACTTACTTGTTCCAGCTCTCTGTGTGTGCTCGGACCATCTGGCACGGCTCTCCTGCCTGTCAGCCTGCGAGCCTTTCAAGGGGAAAAATTATTAATCACAATCTGGATGGCGAGGGGCTTGGGGATCGGGTTTGTTTCAACTCCAGCGCTGACAGTTCCACAGGTAGGTAGCTCTTCGGAGAAGGCTTCTCAGCAGCCCTTCGCGCTGTTGCCTGATGGGTGTACGAGGAGAGGCGGGCAGAGATGCCCCGGGCAGCGTGAGGGAGGCGGCAGGAGCAGCAGCCCTGGGTGGCTCAGCCTCTGCGGTCCCTCGCTGCTGGCCCGCTCGGAGGCTGCGATGCTGCAGGAGCCTCGCGGTGCTACAGATCGCTTCCTTTAGCACTGCTGGGCTTTCAGGCAGTTGTCCTTGGAACAAAATTCATTTCCCTGGGCTTTGCTCCATTCTGCAGGGTTTGGCCAATGCAGACCGTCAATTTTAAAAGAGACATAGATACTTTTTTTTTTTTTGCCGGCAACACTAATGTTTTAATGTCGCTTCGACAATCATAGCTTTTAAAAACCTTGAGTGTTTATTTACAGAATGTTTGAGGAAGGATACTTTTATCCAAGGAATGAGTCACACTTAAGACATGCTCAGTGCTAAAAGTGACCTAAAAAGAAAACCTAGTATTGGTATCTACGAGCTGCCACTTGTGGGAATTTTTTTTAACATATAATCTTGTCAGGTATCTGTGCACGTTGTGACCATATCTTTTTGCCTGTTGAGGAGAAGTTTTTCCTGTTGTAGATACGTTTTTCCTGTTGTACACATGGAGGCATATTACAGCTGCGGAAGGTGCTGCAAATAGCGAGAGAATGATGAGATGTTTTATGCCTGAAGCAGCTGCCTCCGAAACGCCCATCCCTGCGCCTCCCTTCAAAACCCACCTCATGCTTAGCAGGGAAGTCAGCAGAGAAAGTTCACTTTGGTGGAGGAATTATGTTCCCCAACTTTTAAAGAAACACAAACTGTTGTTTTGTTTTCTCTGTCTGATCTCATTTTTTGTAAATTATCTTCCATTCTTTGGAAGAAATTGGTGCTGTGGTTTGGGAGTGATGTGAAAAGAGGTGACACTTTGGAAGCATCAGCAAACCCAGGTTGCTTCATGGGAAAGCATCTGCTATGGCTGGTAGCAACAGTAACTAAATAGTGACCTGAGAAATTGCCCTGACTATTAATATATATGAAATTAGCAGGCACTGAGAATTGCATCTTCCAAGCTGTGTTTTGTGTTGCTGAGTGGGCAGCAATCCTGTTTGTCTAATTGAGCGTCACTGTATCGTAGTGTTCAGAGTTCATTCATCCTACTGGGTTTCTTTCTTTCTGTGGTTTTCCTTTTTTAGAGCAACACTGTTATTTATAGTAATGAACATCTCACAGTCGTTCATATCTTTCTCCCTGTGGAGTAGAGCAGAGGTTTGGCCCCCATTTTACAGAGATTTTCTCTGCATCTCTGTGCTCTTGTACCCATTCTTTCATGTTGAAGTTGGGTTGCCAAACCCTAGATATTTGGGGCTTGAATATATTTGGCTTTTAAAGCAGATTCTCAGCACATTAAAAAATTGGTTTTCATGGCGTTTGGGGAATCAGTTCTTTCAGGGATCTGAACTTAAAATGATGTATTGTTTAAAGCCATAAATTAAATCTGAGTTTAAATCGCTGTTCACAGGCTTGCTGGCCATTCTTCCAGCCAGCTCAACTTAGCCTTTTTCCAATGTCTGTTAAGAAAGCGCTGACTAAAGACCAAGCTGAATATCCTACATTTTAACTTCATATTCTACTTGCAAGCTGAAGTATTTTTTGCTTTGTTTTTCTTTAAGTGAAGTCTCTGGAGACTTGTTAAGCTATGAAATAGTTAGAAAAAGGCAGCCCCAAAGCTCTAGCTAGGAGTATTAAATGTCCTAGGCAGCCCCAAAACGCTGCTCAATCTTCAGCATAAAGCATAACAAACAGGGAAAATCTGCTTTTGAGTCACTGTGGGATGACTTGAATATAATTTCTAAATTTCTGGGTATTTTTCTTGGCTATCCCAATTATATGTGTGCAGAGAAATGGATGGTATTGACATTTCCATGGCAACCCATTGTAGTGTTTCAGATGTTGACCTTCAGGTCATAAACAGAATGTTTTTTGGAAGACTGGCAAAATCTACCAGTTTGCTTCAAACTGGATGGACAACAGCATAGCAACAAAATGCAGATGAGAAGATGCAGGCTTTGGAATCGAGTTTGAGCTGAAAGTTAAGTGGAAGTCTTGTTTAAGACTCCACTGATGGTACCATTGAGTGACAGCCCCGAGGGGTTAATTTCTGCCCTTTTTTCGCTGTGGATCTGGTTTGTATTTGTGGCTGGATGTGCGATGGAGGCAGGATGATTGTAAAAATGTTCTGGCAACTCCTATTACACTTTTGCTTGAGGTGCTAAGAGACTTCAAGAGAGCCTCACCTGGCTGCCTTCACGCTACTGGCAGGCTGGGTGGTGGCGATGATGGTCGGACGTGGCTGGCAAGGGCACACGATGTGAATTGATTAAGCCTTAGATCTCTGTGGAGGTGTACACCGGTCCATGATAACTGATTGCCTGCTGTTCCATTTGGGACTTCTCTTGTCAGACATCTTGAAGAGAATTAAATGGTCTTCTGTGCCGCTGAAACCCCATTGGAAAGCACAGGCAAAGGGCAGAGCGTTCCTTGCAAGCGAGCTGGCGCGGCTAAGCTCTGAAGATTTACAGCAGCTAAGATTGATTGCACTAGAGGATTTACAGTCCTTATGGGTCTCAGGTCAGACGACTGGAAAGCCTGGTTGTCTCTGAAGCGATGGCAGGGGCATTTCCAAGAATCTCTGGGAGAAAGAGGCCCTTAGCTGAAAGGCCACATTTCTTCCATAGGATCGTTTATTTTCAATTTTTGTGAGGTTTTGAAGGGAGAGCTCTGAGTCTTTGCGATGTGAGGTGGAACTGTGCTCCCACCAAATGAATTACAGTGTCTCTTTCAAAATCCCCGCAGGCAGTGCGTGCTATGTGATAGCTAATTCTCACAGAACTTATACAAATGCATTTTCTGGGAACTGCCTTTATAATAATAAATTACTGGTTGGCAAGTGGATAGGGTTCAGCCAAGCCATGCACTTGATCCTGTTCATGCTGATTTTAATGAAAAAGTTCCCAGTGAATTTACTGGCGAGAAACCCAGTGCAAGACTGTGGGAAACTGGGTAGCTGATTTTGCCTGATTTACTTTGAGATTCATTTGAACTCATTGAAACTAATCTCTAACTTGAAGTTATGTTAAGAATTGAACATTGAAAACATGACCTGTGTATTCCTAAAGATGGAATGTATCTATGAATGAAATGGAATGGACCCAGGTCCTCCTACTGAAGCCACACCACACGGTTCCTCATGCTCTTGAGACCCCTCTTACATCTGTTGAGAGAGAGAAACATCTTTCATTGTTCATGAAAAATTGTCAGAGCCCCTTGGAAAATATTCTTACTTTTCTTACTGTTGTGCCACTGTCTTGCTTGCATAGATTGAATGCTTTTATGGGCTATTTTACAGTTGCGACAGATGTGCTTTTATTGCTTAGCACACAGGCTTGTGACAATGTCACACACATTCGCATAATTTGCCCAGAATTCAGGTAGAGCTTTTTTCTGCCTTTGGCAGTTTAGCCACCATGAGATGATTAATTTCTTCTCCCCACTTATGCTTTGTCAATACCCTTCCTCATGTCAAGAAACACATCATTAATTTCAACCAGTTCAACCAATTTGTCGTTAATGAATCTGATAAGAAGCTTCCAGATCATAAGCGACCAAGTTATATATCTTGGGCTTTCAGTGCAAGCTGCTCCTTTTTCCTTTTAATGAGCGCAGTCTTTCTTCCCATCACCTGGGTCAGGTACGCCTCCCTCCAGTGTTTGTTACAGCTGCATTCAGAGCTGGGATGTAATTTTGATAAGCTCTGTCAGTAATAATTGTGCCTCCATTCCTTCCGCTGCTTTCTGATTAAATAATTTTCTGAATTTTCTTTGTGCAGCCCTCTTTTGGGAGACGTACTTCACTGTGCTTAATCTCATTATTCCATTCAGACTTTGTTTTTAATCCAATTTGCAGGACATACGTAGTGCCTTCCTTTCCCATAATACTTTCCAAAAATCACTGCTTTGTGTTCATGTAGCAGTACCTTCTTCTCATCCCTCTGCTCTAATTTTCTGAGAACTGCTTGACTGATTTCAATAATTGATTGAATTAGCATCGGACTGTTCTGTATGTTTCTTCAGTTCACCAAAACTATTTCAACTCTACAGTGTAGCTGTAAGAAGTCTAGAATTTTTACTCCTTGGCTCTGTTGCTACTGATTTGTTCTTCCAGTTCCTCTCTTTTTGTCTTATCTAGCTGAGCTGCTTCCTTTATTTTTATTTAACAAGTTAATTGGTCTAATTTAGGTCTTCAGATGATGTCTTGGTGATTTCCATCTTTCTAGAAATCCTGGTATCTTACATTTTCAAGGAACCAGGCATACCCCCTCTATATTTTGACCAATGTAAACCAAAACATCGTGTTGCATGAGGCCTTTGCTGCTCTCATGTTATTTTCTTCCAATTTACAGTGAAATTGTTGGAATAATTTGGTATCATTATGTTAGCATTTAAGAGAATTTCTCATTTATGGGCAAATTTGGCTCGAAACACAAAACCATAAGTCAGCCTTTGCTTCCCAAATCCAAAAATATCCATTAAATCCAAGCAAAGCATCTTTCAGGTCTGTTGTCATTGAAAGGAGTAGAAACTCTCTTTCCTGTACACTAACACCACAAATGTCTTGCAGTATTGGTCTCTCCTCATTCTTCCAGAAATCATTGTCACGTGGAAATACCTTTCTCATTTTCTATGTAATAAACAGAAGTAGTTCAAGTTTTTCAAAGCAACTTTCAAGTTCCTGAGATACCCAGGAGAAATTACTGTCTTCAGCCTCTATAGAAAAGGATCTCGGGAAGGTTAATTTTATTGGTTTCAGGATCTGAAGGGAGAATCAATAAGGCACCTAGATGCTTTGAAGCTCCTGGTCTGACCTCTGCCTTCCTGTTAGCTGTTTTCCTCTTGCTTCTCCCTCTCGCAATCACCTTAATGACAAAGTCAGGGTAAGCCCTTGGACTTCATTTCATTTCACTTTGCACTCTTAGAAACCGCAAAGTGATTAACAGGATGTTTCAGAAATGCTGCCAAGAGCTGCGGGTGAACTTCCTTCCCTTGGAAGTGCTGAGTTTGAGCTTGAAGAGGGGGCTGCTCTGCAAATCCAGGCGGGGATCTGCTCTCCTTTTGCAGAGGGATCTAAAGACACACACCACTGCTGCAGGTGCTTTCGGTGCTCTTGCCCTTTGCCTGGAGAAAACTTCCCTACTTTGAATATAGACACGTAGTGCCCCGTTCCTTCTGGCTGAGGGGCTCCGTCGGCTCCGGGGCAGGCTGGGTGAGGACAGCAGCCCAACTCACCTTAGTCCTGGGGAAGAGCAGCTCTGGTGCACGCTCAGTGCACCACAGTTCCTTGCCAGGATGGGTGGTAGGCAAGGTGGAATGGCACGTAGCAGAGTGAGGAAGCGGAGAAGGAGTGCCATTTAGTGTCTGGTTGTAGAGAGAACTGTATGCTTGCAATATGTTTTGCCTTCTGCTGGCAGTCCTGGTGTGAAAAGCAGCATAGCTTAATTAAGCGATGTCAAAAAACTCAATTCTTCCAATCTGCCTTCCAATCTGAAGTGCTGTTCTTTGCTGATTTAGCTGTATCTTGCAAGAAGTATATATCCTTATGGCTAAATGATCAAGTTCCATGAAGAATTTTGGTGTCACCTGCTTTTCAAAGCATTTGAGTAGGACCTGGACAAATCTGCTAGGCCCTGCGGATCATCGCTCTGTCCAGGATTTCCCAAACAGCAATCTGGGTGTGCTTTGGCCAAAGTGAATCTGCAGCATCCAAATTGTGTGGGACTTAATATAATAACAACATATGTGGGACTCGGTGTGCATGTCCTGCACCACTGAGCCACCTACACACTGTAATCCCAGTACACACCGGTTGCATCCTCGCTGTGTGTGCTTGGGGAATTTTAGAACATGCTCTGCACATGTGAGACTGTGCTGGAGAATGTCTTGAATACACAGGGTGCTCGTGTGGCTCACTTGTTCCAGTACATTGCAGCTGCTCGAGATTTATTGCACTTACGGAGCACCCGTAATTTATCTCATGACCAGCACTCTTCTATGGAGGAGTGGTCCAAAACACCAGTAGCTTGGTCAGACATCTGGACATCTAGAAATGGGAGACAAACAGCCAGTGTTCTCCAGTTCCACTTGGGCAGAATTTCTGGGAAGATAAAGAGCAGAAGTAGGAGGAAACCTGGATGAGCGAACTAATGCCAGAACTTTAGTCTCAAGGATGTACTGTTCTCAAGAGCTTTGGTAGGATTGTGTTTGATAAGAATTAAGTTACAGTCAGTTTTGGATTGTGTTGTTGAACAAGGTGAAGCTTTGTTTACTAAACTAGAAATGAAGAATACGAAAGAAACTTGTTATTGGGTAAAGATTGTTTTTTTTACCAGAACCATCTTCCACTGAAATATGAAATATCCTTTCCAAATGCAAAAGTTATGCAAACATGTCTGAATATAGAACTGAAACTGGAAAGCAGTGGGTTTCTTTTGCCAGTTTTGCAGAAGGCCACCCACAAAGATATATTTTGATTTTTTTTTTTCTGTTTCTTGTTTCTTTTTTTTTTCCCCTCTGGACAAAATACAATAAATGTTGTCCAAAATCAGAGCCTATTTTGATTTTATAACCACTCTTATCCAAGCAGGAA
>NW_009697174.1:29182-31238 GCF_000703405.1 Apaloderma vittatum
TGAAATGTAGTTTGAATTTTCTGAGTAATATCTGATTAGCTAATGGAAAAAAAAATAAAATGAGGTTGTAAATTTGGTGGAAATTATTTATCATGAAGGCTGTAAGTTATTGATCTGATAGACTCATACATACCAGCCTTTCTCTACATGCAAGTGGAGAAGCATTCAATGAGAGCATTTGGTTAAGAGCATTTTCCTTGCTTTTAGTTGGCTTTGGCAGTATTTTTGTCCTAGCTTTGAGTGTCTGATAATAATTTGCCGAATTAAACTCAAAGTCCTGTTTTGACTTGATGTATCCAATCTGTTTCTTGACTGTTGGTATTCTCAAGTTTTACTTGTCTTGAGACGCTGTTTCTTTCCATTTTGCATGTTCACTCCCTCTGATTAAATGGACAGGAAAGGTACTTCATAATTTCTGCATAACCCAGAGAACTGCAGGATTCCCCTCGGAGGGACACATCACAACAGTTACAAATGATTCCTCTCTCTTTGCTTCTGTCTCTCTGCCTCGCACTGCTCTGCGTACCAGCTCATGTATGGCTTTTCAGTGTAAGCAAAACCTTAGAAAAGTGGTTAGAACATGAGGTATTTATTGTTTTTATGATTCAGAAGCCAAACACTCCAGATCTTGGAGGTCACTTGTATAGTGGTGTTAGCATCCTCTATTTACTGTGGTCCTTCAGTGCACCTCGAGTCCGTGTACCACCGCTCCCTCCTGGGCATTGTTGAGACTTATTTAAAAGAATTCCAGAGAAAGAAATTCAACAATTTGCACTTGGAACCTGCTTTGTAGTCTAAATGATCTCACTGCTTCAAAATGTTTTCTTGGGTCTAGGTTTAATAATTTTTCACAATCTATCCTTTGTAGCTAACCCTCCCCCACTTTCTTCTTAAAAAAATTCCTTCCCTTCCATGTGCCAGTGTTTTCTAGACACATAAGCTGTTATCAGGTTGTCTCAGCTGTCTTTCAATCAAGATGTACTTTTTAGTTCCTGTAGATGACTTATTTTTTTCTTCATCTTTATGTAAATACAAAAATCGTACTAATGTAACCTCCCGTAGTTAAAACGCTGCAACCTCGCTTGTGTTGTTGTGTAACTCAGTTCTGTGGGAAGACAAATTCTCCTTGGGATAAGGCACCTTTATCCCAGTACCCACACTGTTGCTTGTACTGATCATCATCGCCCAGAAGATAAGTGATCTAAGACAATAAACCAGAAGGATGCCTTTAAGTGACCAAAGATTTCCACACCCTTAAGAAAGAAAAATAAAGCAAATGGGTAGGCAGCTTGGCAACATAGTCATCGGCTGAGTAAACGTGTGTCCTTGAGCTCAGTTCATGTTCTGCTGTGGTTTGGTGGTGTTTGGAAGGAGGAATGACTCTTATTCATATGTTCATATTCCCAAATAAGTCTCGATGATTAAAACATCCTGACTGAGCAAGGCTGATTTTTATACATCCAGAAATGGGACAAAGCAATATTCAAACGTGGAGGACACTGTTAATCCTGCAGGGCTCTCCTGACAGTGAGTGTAGTTATTTAAGGGATGCTTTTCCAGAAGTGTTTTGGCTGTGTGGTGTTGGAATGATACCGCATCCTGACTTTGACTTGAAAAAGGTTTCAAAGATGATAAAATATAATCACAGACAAAAACTTCAATAACGCAGGTGTTGAATTCCTGGATCTGTTTCATACAGAGGCTTTTCAAGAGTTACTGAGTCAGTAACTTCTCTCAGCTACAGTGGTGGTGGTCCAAAACTCTCCCAAGCCATTGACTCTACTGAGATTACACTAAATATCTACCAGCACAACCAAAAGTTGACTCTAGTCCCACCCATTTATTTTCCATGTGCTAGATGGTTTCAAAAAATGGGGAAAATGTTGTTCTCTGCAAAGAGGAAGAGATCATTGAATGTCTGTGCTGCTGTATATACTAACCAAAACCAGAGGAATCAGTGCCAGAAAATTCCTAGCAGATGTATCCAGCCTATGGCTTTAAATGGATTGCTCAGCAGTTCACTGTAGTCCTTGCCAGTGAAATCACGAATGTCAGC
>NW_009697174.1:31269-41261 GCF_000703405.1 Apaloderma vittatum
CAGGAACTGGTGGGAATTTAACATTGTAAAAATGGAACTCCACCGTTCAAGGTAATGAAAAATCCAGAAGTGAGTGGCACTTGCTAACATCCACACGTGTTCTCTCATCCAGCACTGCTGTGTTGCAGCAGTTTGGCAGCAGGGATAGGGCTGAATCTATGTGGAGTTTAAAGCATCGATGTTATTCGCCTAAGTGCTTTGGAAATCATGTTTTTTTTCCTAATAAAATAATTCATAAGTCAAGAATTTACAGTCTGAAATGCCACAGTGCCAAATGCAGGTTTCTACCCAGCAGATATTAGTGAATTTGGGACAATCAAAGATGAGTGAAGCTGCAACTACTCGGAGATTACTGGGAACCTTCCCAGGGAATCTCATTTGGTAGAACGTTGTGATATGTTTCTGGCACGTAAAAGAGTGTGTCTAATGACTCTTGTTAAGCTGTTCTCTATTTGCTGCTCTTTGTTGGTACTGAAGTGACACCAGGTTGCATCAAGGGAGAGGACTTCTCAAGGACTGGTGAGTTGTCCAAGAAAATTGTGAAGGAAGTATGAGGCACGCAGGGAGCAGGTGCTCACCGTGCAGCTCCAGAGGTCTCTGAGGGCTAAGGGAGCAGAGGCAGGTGGTAACAAAGGGGGTGGAGATGCTTGGTACCTTGCACTACCAAAATGTCTCTCATTGCTCTTTTTCATGGCTCATCTGTAGCAAAGCCAGAAGTGTTCTTGAGGTTGGCATGGAATAGCCATGGCCAAGAGCTCAGAGTCAGCATCTCAGCAGTAGTTCTGCTGTCCTCAGCCATTCCCAGAACGTGGCGTAGATTTCCCTTCTACAGGGAAAGAGAATAGCAATAGGCTTCTAAGGACAGGAAATATCTAAAAAATGGCCCAAAAAGGGCACAGTAAAACTCTGTGTTCAATACTAATCGTGTGTTAAGTTTTACTTTTTTTGAGGTAAGTACATTGATCGTTGGCTCTATTGCACTGACCCCAAGAACCAGCCATCCATTCATCTAGTGTCTACGGCATCAATTTGATTGATCTGAGGATACTTCGATAATTTTATAACATTTAATAATGTTTTATTATTATCAATCATAAAAATAGAAATATGCATCTGCAATTAAGCTGTTAGTGTTCTCTCCCTGTTGAACGCTGGCACCAAGGAATGTTTGCCCAAGGGCAGGGCAGGCTGGCTGGGCTCGGTGCTGCTGGCTTGGGCAGCTGCTGGCTGCGTAATCCTCGAGAAATCTACCTAAATCCCCAGAATCAGAATTTCATGCTCCCTGCTTGAGGCCGGGTGTGAAATTTTAATTTGCGCTTGTCAGCCTGAAGTAAGGGGAAAAGGGAAAGCAAAAAAAAAAAAAAAAGGCATATGATAAATTTCACACTTTCCCCCGAACAAAGCAACGCGGTACTTTCCTCCGGGCGCCTCAATGAATCTCTGTGTGGGCAGCTTGAAGCTGACGGTTTATCTTGAGAGATGGCAGAGTTGTAAGCAGAGTGGGTAGTATCAGCTTTATCATTGAGTTTACATGATGCTTCCTGTTATTGAACTCTCATTTTATTTTGCTAAAAATTTGCCACACTTTGCTGGTTTGGGCTGAAGGGGTTTTTTTGTGTCAGGTGTGTGCCAGGACCAAGTTACAGCAGTGGCTTCAGCCAGAATGGCCTTTGGCAATTCTCTCAGGTCCTGCTTCATGAACAAGGTAAACAAAGCTCCGCAGGGGAGCATCTGCTCAGCATTTTGGGTTTTGTTTTTTTTTGTGGGGATTTTTCTTGTTTTGTTTTCTGTCCAGGGTGCCCTTCATGCCTTCAATCCTGATCCCTTTTCAGACCCTTCTCTGATGACCGAACTTTCTCCAGGGTTTTTTTCTGGGTGCTAATCACTGCCTGAAAGTTTCACAGCCATTAATGGATCTGTTCTTGTAGCTCTCTTGAAGAAGAGAGTGGTTTTGTCACATCTTGCAGAGGAGAGAACCAAATAGTGAGTGGTTAGAGCTTAAACTTTCCTCGTTTTCTGCCTGGCCCATTTGAAGCACCTTTTTTAGAGTGTTTTAAACATTCAAAACACACTAAGCAACTGTAATGCCCAGCTGCAGATAGAAGAGCTTTTGAAAATCAAAGGCTGATGTTTCAGGCCAGATGGCTACTAAAGGAAGAGCACGTACTTAGTGGTACCTGCAAAGGGAAATCTTTGTGGTGTGTGCTATAGAGCAGAATTCAGTTCTCTAGCATGGTACTTTGTGTTCCTTCCCTAGACACCTTTCAACACTCTTCTCATCTTTTGCACCATGCGATAAGAGAAATTCCACAGAAGATGATTCACTACCCTGTTCTGATTCATGTCTACGCATGCTTACAGTTTGTGCGGTCAGGGATTCAGTGGAAAAAAGAGGTTGTGAGCATCTCGTTGGTATCTGCGTCGTAATACGTAAGCGCTGGGGACCAGGGTTAAGGTTGTGCAAGCATTAATTAAGGCATTTCCAGTAAGCAGTCTTTGTAGCTCAGACAACCTTTGACACTGCTGCTTTAGAAATGCTGTTTAAAGGTGGGATTTCTGTTTTTTTTTTCTATATTACAGAGCTGAAGGACAATCTGTACTTAATTGCTGTTTTCTGCTGGATTTGCTATGATCCAAACTGTTTTCTGATGGATACTTGGGCAGTGATTGATTCCTGAAATATTTCCAGTGGGAGTTAATTCAGAGCTCAGTGAAATCATTGGTATTCTCCAGTGCCAGGCTGCTGGAGAAGGCCTAAATAATCTATACCTCTGCTGCAGATAAGTGGTATTTAATAAATACCAGTCTAGGCTTCTTTGACTGATTTTCTTTATTTCAAGAAATATTGTTCTTTAAAAGGCAGCATTGAGAGACTATGCAGTAAAATATTTAGTTATTAAGGTTCTTCTTTGACCTGATAAGTTTCTAGAAATTTTGCTTACAATTGCTGCTGCAGTCCTAGGGTGGGGCAGATATTTGTCTTCCGAGATTTGAATTATACTGATTTACATGAAATTCCATTATTTTAACTGAAACTAGAATTTGCCATAAGACAGAACTTGTTTTTGTGATGAAAATGTACTGAAAAAGTAAATCATATGTGCTGTGCTGGATGGAGTGAGGCATGTTAGCGTAGTCATTAGCTTAATGACACATTACTAACTCATCAGTAGTTTCAATGAGTTCAGATTTGCTGGAGTTGAGATTATGGAAACATCACTTAGCAGAAATACAGATACTGATTGAAAATAAATTATAATTGAATCTTTCTGAGGATTCTGGTTTTTGAAAATATGCTTAAATGTCTCAGCTTGTTGAAAAGGGCAAATTTTGCTCTTATGATACAATATGCTACAACCAAAACACCAGCTAAGGCCTCCGGTCACAATTGTGAATGGAAACAATTGCGAAGTACTAAAGTCTAACCAGTGAAAGCAAACATGATTGGATAGAGATTGTCTGTTCAGCTTTACTTCCTTCTGCCTCCTATTGGGTTGCTCATAAAAACTGGGCAACCATTAGGTGGTCTAGTGCTTACGCAGAAGGGGGCTTAGTTGTTCATTGAGAAAAAAATGCCATTAAGTGAACCTCTGGATGCAGGAGAGGGCCTTGGAGGAACTTTTCTTGTGTGGGGGAAGCTGTTGAGGCTGTAGTAGGGGATGGTGGGAGTCTGTTTTGCCCAAAGTGGTGCCCAGAGTGAGTTTCGGTGCAGCTCCAGCCATGGGAGCAGCTGGGGAACAGAGGGGCAGCATCAACCAGAGGTGTGGATCCTGGAAAAAATACAAGCATGTGAGCACAGTTATTCCCTATACAGACTTTGAGTTTTGTTTTACAGGGAAATAGTCCTTCTCTGCCTGCCCCCAAGAGTTTGAAATAGAGGTTAATATCAAGGTTTGTGATCGCTGTAGTACAAAAGCAGCCCACGTAGCCCCTAGCTCGGGCACACAGCCACCCAGCCCGTGTCCCTTGACTTCCATCTCACAGAGTCAGCAGACACTGAGAAATTCCTCTGGGAGAGGAATCAGAGCATCTAGGTTGCTGTCTTTTTCTGAATCACTGTCTGGGGATGCCTTTTTATTTTTTTCCTCTGCTGACTATTTATAGGGTCTAAGGTGAGTGGCTTCCTCAGCAGCTCGCTGCATCAGATGCTCAAGCTGGGCATGGTGACTCACGGCACGGATAGTGACCTACTTGGGGTTGTCTGCAGGGGAAGGTGTGCGACAGATGTAGGGAGTGTTGTGAAGATAACCACAGCCACAGAGCTGGGTGTGTCAGGGCAATTCTACTCTATAGTAGTATTTTTATATAACAAACCTTTTGTACAATGGATTCCTGGAGGGAAAGGTGCTAATGAAAGCTAACATTTTGTAAATGGTACACAACTGACTTGACCCTCTTCCTGGATGTGTTGGGTGGAAGGTGCTTAAGGATGGGTTGTGCATCAAATATACAAACACAGAAGTTGTGTTTCTTGCTGGAGTGAGTGGATGAAGTTTGTGCAAGATTTCAACCCAAAGGCCAGTTTTCTGGAGCTACTGAGCAAAGGCCATTGATGGAGTATTACTGAAAAGACAGAGATGTCAAGCAGAAATTACTAGTTTTCAGAAAGGAGACTAGGACAAGGGGCAATGGGTACAAGCTGGAACATAGAAGGTTCCGCAAAAATATTAGAAAAAGCTTTTTCACTGTGAGGGTGACAGAGCCCTAGCACAGGCTGCCCAGGGAGGGTGTGGAGTCTCCTTCTCTGGAGACATTCAAAACCTGCCTGGACACATTCCCGTGCAATCTACTGTAGGTGATCCTGCTCTGGCAGGAGGCTGGACTAGATGATCTTTTGAGATCCCTTCCAACCCTGACCATTCTGTGATTCTGTGAAAGGCAAACCGCTCCATCTGATTTTCCACATCAAAAACCCGCAGCTTCTTTTTCTTATTCCACACAGCTAATATTGCTGAATTATGAAAGCTGACATAGCCAAGAAGGTAGCTCCAAAATTCTTGTCATATTTACCTGTTTAAAATGCTAAACGGTGAGTATCTCTTGTGCATCTAGTTACACAATGTGCAACCATGAGTTGAAGGTGAAAGGATGTGTGAAGACTCCTTTCCCTGGCATGAGTTTTCTTTTAAAGACCTACTCAAAGCATAGCTCACCTGCAACGCTGCCCAGTTAATTTTACAGATCTGATCTCTTGTCTGTGTCCTGGTGAAACAACCAGTTGACAAACGGCAGGAGCCAGCTAAGCTTTGTTTTGCCAGAAATTCATTTCATTGGCTTTATTTTTGTCTCTATGTCATGTCTGACATCTTTGGGAGATCCAGTGGATTTCTAAGGCCATCAGGCCACTAGTTTGGAAAGTGGAGTGCAGGTGGTTATCTCGCCAGAACCCTTCCATGTGTGCAGGAACTCAATGAGGCAGTAACCAAAGTCCATTCAGAACTCTAAATAAGCAGCGGTGCTCTGCCATGAATTTCAATGAAACGTTTCGACTCACGTGATGCGAAAGGCAGGAGGACGTTTGGTGGTATGGGAGGGCAGAACAGCTACGTTTCCTGTGGATATGGGAAAACAAAATTTAATGTTAAATGGTTTTTGTTTCATTGCTAGAAATGCAATTTTTAATAAAGGTCTCGTCTATATTCCATTATATAAACTTCCCAGCCTACTTGCATGGTTGTTTTTCTAGAGTTAATCTAGTTTATTCCAGGTAAAAAATATTTTCTTCCAGTACAGCAACATGTGTCTTAAGAAGTGAAAAGACAGTTAAAATGCCTCTGCTTTCTATAGTTTAATTAGTGAAAATGGTATATATTGTGTGCAGAGAAAAGAGATATGTTGATTTTCATGAATATTAGTAGGCTGCAAGGTTTGACAGCTTGAATGTAGGTTACAGAGTTTCAGTTCATTAGTGATACCAAGAAAGCAATTAGAGGTTCTGGGAGACAGCTAATGTCTCCAGTGGCAGATTTTTAGGTTGTTGGCATTTGTCGCTCTGGATGGCTGAAAGACTCTTTCCTGGGCATACAAATATATACATGTAGAATAAAGAGAACGTCTTCTAAGAGAGGTAAGTGGACAAACTGACTACCAGGAGAAGAGGTAAATGACCACTTTGGCTCCCTTCATTATGTCCACTTCTGACTGCTAACTTTTTAGTGTGATTGTTGCCAGTCAAGGACTAAATCTGAATTCTTCTAATCTCTCCCCACCTTCCCCACTACAACTGAGATTTCTTTTACTTTTTTCCTGTTCTACGTTATAATCACGTTGAAATGTGTTTGATGGGAATGGAAACTTTCTTATGCCTCGATAGAAAAATAGGTTTCCTAGTTGATCGTTCAGGCACTGATGAGCTGCGGGACTTTTTTGGCTGCATACGCTGCTCTTCAGCTTGACATCCTACATCTCCTATACATAAAACATGAGCCAAGCTGCAAACACAGGCTTCCAGCAGGATAATCGGCATTTGCCTGTGCTGCCATGAGACAGCCCAAGAGTACAGGGCTTCTAAGTCTTGCTCAGACTACAAACGCTGGTGTAGACAACCCTGAGTTTGACTTAAGTGGTCAGGATTTCATTACGTTATCTCGAAGCTTTATTGGTGTATACACCGATCCTGCATTTTCAGTTGCATCTGCCACCACAAAATGCCAAGCTGCATCACTTAGCAAACTTCCATTCTCGCTTCAGCCTCTGAAATAATGCTGAATGCCTCTTCAAATATGAATTCAGGCAAAGCGACTTTGCAGCATGTCTTTCTATCTTGTGAAGGACTGTGTCCTGGGACGTACTTGTGGTTGAGTCCCCTTCAGCTGTCCTCATGCTTTTCTCACAGAAGCGGCTTCAGAACTGAGCGCCTCATGCAGCAGGAGGCTGACCTGGACAATCCATGGAAGGGAAATGGTATTTCATAGCCACTTTGGCTTGCTTGAAGATTTGAGAACGAGCGTCTTGATTATTTTTCCACTGAAAGCAACAGGTGGCCTACGTTTTCGAAGGTGGCTGCTAAGTTATAGAATCATAGAATTCTATGATTCTGTTAAAAATTATAACTTATGATTCTATGTCAGAGGTTGGAAGGGACCTCTAGAGATCATCTAGTCCAACCCCCCTTTTTGCAAAGGCCTCATTTTCAAAAAGTGTTGAACCATGCTTGCTCAAGAAAGTCAGACTTATTGAACACATTTTGGGCACCAGGAAGCACTTGTTGCCTGAAAAGATCCTGGCTACTGAGCTTGTTTTTGGATTTTGATAAAACTATTTCACCAGACATGGCATCAGACACCAGCAAGGCTGTAAATATAATTGGTTTAAGACTAAATTATAACATCATAGACTGCCCTGTATCATAAGAAAATGAATTTTTCATTTCTGTTACCAGTCACACTTAAATCTGTCTTAGGTCACTGAAAGGTCACTAAGTTTTCCATTTAGATGTTTCCTAAATGAGTTTTAAATACTGTAACTTGAATTAAAAGGAGGCATAAATCAAGCCCGAATGGGCCCTAACTGCACACTAAAAATAGTCTGGGATGCATCTGACCTTTTCACAGTGGATGGAAATCTGCCTCCTGCCAGCTAGTTATTTATGCCGGCGATACTGGTTTTCTAGCAAAAAGAAGTGGTAGGTTGGGAGAACTGGGGATTTCAGCTGTAAGCAAATTACACTGGTATGTGACAGGACATTACAAAATAAATAGCAGCACCTCCCAGTCATTAGATTTTTGATCCCTGAAGAAAGCTACAAGCTTCTATCTTGCTTTTCAGTTCAGGTGCATGTACTGAATCCAGGCTGTGTTACAAAACTGGCCGAGCCCTTCCCTTTGCACTGGAGTTGGGTGCTCCTGAACTAGACTGGGGAGAAACCTCCTATCCCACCACCCCGTAGTGGCAGGAGAGCTGGCACCTGATGGCTTTGGGCCTTTCAGCAGTATAACTATTCTACATTTGTCGGAAACCTTACTTTTTTGGCCTGTATTTAAAGGCCTGACCTATTTTTCAGTGGAATCGATGAAATGTTCTGCCGACTTTGTAGGAACCACATTGATTTTTAAAACTTAATAAATAAATATGCTCTTTTATTAACTGAGTGTTCCATTTTCAAAAATAGGAGTGATATTTTTCCCCTGTATAACAAACAATAATACTAAACGGTGTTGGTGAAATGATGAAGATAAAACTTATGTGAAAATGAGATGAACTGTGTTTGACATTTTCCATAGTACCTTGCAGTTCTGAAATTTTATTTGCTCATGAATAATGACATCTGAGCCTCTGACCGTATAAACCTTTAAATATAAAAGCATCATAGCAAGTTCTCTGGAACTCCGTATGTGCCTACAGATAAGGATGTGAGCGAGCACTGTGTAGTCTTAGACAATAATGTGGCAAGAAATCCACTTTAGGATTAACTTTTTCTTGTGGAGCAAGTTCTGTGCTCCACAGAGCCTTATTTTAGCTTTTTTGAGGTCTTTGATAGGGCTCAGTGTAGGTCCCATAACAAATACATACTGCATTTAGTGTATATTGTATTGCATATTATATATTGTGTGTGTGCATTAGAGAAATCATCATGCAGGTACACGGGACATCAGCCACATTATAACCTTGCAACTTCAAAAAATTTAATGGAATGGGCATTATTAAAATATCTTTCATCACCGTTCAGATTTACATGAGCAGATTGAAATTGCTGAAGTGAAGAGGTAAGAAGAAAGGTGAATTCAGTCTGCTGGAAATGTGGCTGTTTGTGCTGAAGTTGGGTACACACTTTGTGTCTTAGAATTGACTTCAGAGTAAACAAAATGTTTGTTCCTTCTGGAAAACTTTATTGGCCTAAGATATGGTTCACCTTATTTCAACTCAAGCTCAAAATAATCTTGTGGGCCTGTTGTTGCTTTTGGAAGCTCATAGGGAAGAACATATGCTAAGCGTTGGTAATGTCAGTTAAGCCCTTAATTAGTGATGAACGAACCTCAGTTTTTCCCTGTGGTTCAGTTCGGATACTGCTCAAAAATTCAGTGATTCTCCAGGTTTTAGCCAAGTTTTTTGAAGCATCTCAAGTTTTGCAAAACTGGGTTTGTTACTCTAGTAAAGATTTTTCTGGGATTTCTAGACTGGGACCATGCTGTAAAATCCTCAACCGGTCCCTGGCAGTGTTTTGGCAGTTTGTGATGGGGATGAGCAAGGTAGAAACGGGTTTTTCAAAGATCAGAGATTATCATCTCTGTCGGCTCTGTACACTCTCCTGACTTCAGGAAAGCTCCAGCTCAAGTTTAGAGAAGATCAGCGTTTGTTGGTGCTCCAGCAAAGCTGCGTTCTTCCCCTTTGAAGGCAAGTAGGTAAGGCTTTGGCTGAGCTGATGTGGACTCCAAGAAAGAGACTTGGGCTCTAGGACCTGTGCTGGTGGAGCACCTGGGTGGGTTCGTACCTGCTCTGTAGGGAAGCCGTAATGACTAGATTTCAAATGAAAACACGATCTGCTCTAGTGCTTGTCTTCTCAGTAAGCAAACGTTGTCAGTCAGGGCAGTGTGCAGCTGCTCAGTAACAGGGGGTTTCTGGTGTCTGATGAGTAACTGCTTTCTGGATGTCTTCAGAGGTGGAACAGGGTGCTGGGAGGAAAGGCAGGATGTGGTCATTTGTCTCTCTGATTAAACACGGGGCCCTCACCAGCACTTCTTCGGGACGGAGAGCAGGTCTGCCTCTGTATTGGCAAAAGGAGTGGAGACTCGTCTTCACAGAGCTGGGGCGTCGAAGAGTTGGGAAACGACAATTAAAGCCTTGGCTTATTAATAAACCTCAAAGAATTCCAGCTTTGTTTCAGAGCTTTTCTGTGCTATGTTTTTAACAAAATGCTCTTTAAAGTAGGACAAAAGCCCTAGGTTGGGATTGAGACGAGCAGAGCTCCCAGCGCATGACTAGACCCCTTTCCATGTTACCTTGGCTGGCCTTTGCTGCAACATTTTTTCATGTCCTCTTATAGGCACAGAATT
>NW_009697174.1:41285-99892 GCF_000703405.1 Apaloderma vittatum
CTTCTTATCGCTTTGATCTTTTGCCAGCTCTTAACATCTCCAGCAGATTTGCTCTGGATCTGTTATTCCCATACCTTCCCTCTGCCTGCGACATTCTCTGACATTTTCATTTCTGCATCACCTCTTAGTTTCTTTCTCTCTTCATTTATTCTTTAAGATTTTTTAAAAAATTATTTATCTATTTTTCTCCTCACTGGAAAAACTATATCAAATTATTAATATTTGTATACAGTTGCTACCAAATTCATGAGTCTCACCCCATGAATTCCAAAGCTGCCAGACTGCTCAGAACGTTTTTGCATTTTCCGGGTGCTTAGCCAAAAAAAAAAGGTAAATTTCTATTTAATTCTTTCTGCAGTACATCTTCAGGTGATTTTCCTTGTGTAATTGTTTATTAGCTTTGGGATCTTTTCTGAAATTAGAGGGTCAAACCAAGGACTGGCAAAGAATAAGGCTCAGTAGTGATGGTACAACTTCTTTCTATTTTTTTTTTGAAAAAAACAACAAAAAATGTTTGAGAGGAGAGAAGGAAAAACAAGCAAAGGAATGAATGAATGGAAGAGAGAAAAAAAGAAAAAGGAGGAAAAAGGAACAAACTTTTCTGTTATTTTTAAGTTACTGCATATCTGTTTCTCTGGTAAATGTACATTTCTTGGATTAAACAAAAGAGTGGAACCTGTTGCAGCGTAAAACAATATATGTCTAATGATCTACAGCCATGACCAGGAGGTAGAGGAGTCCCACACTATTCATTCTCCTGTGTGTTCTCAGACCAGTCATTAATGGCATTTATCATTCTTCTTCCTCTGTGCAGTATTCCTCCCGGTGAGCTGGATCTGATAAATCATGGAAGGAGAAAGCACCCAAAGTGGTACAATTTACAGCTTTACCCTCTGGTGTACAAAATACAACATGATGTTGTATCTGAGTCTTTGAAGGAGGTCTGCAAAGCCAGAGGAATGAGAAATTAGTAAAAGGAGTTTTGTATTCTTTCCTGTGGAGAAAAACAGACGCTAAACTCTTCATAATGTTGGGTTTTCTTATGCTGCATTCGGAATATACCTGAAACAAGTGAGAGCTGGAAGATCTGCTGTTATTAAAGGTGGAAAATAGCTCGTGGGTGCCTTCAGAGAACATGCAGTGGTGGAGATAAAGATGTGGTGGTGGCTCAGGGCTGGGACATCTGTTCTCCATTTGGTCGCCTCCCCTCCCAGGGTGGCATTTTCTCTCTCTTTCCCTGTAACGTGGTGTAACAATACAAGTGTCTTTTGTAAGTATTTTGAGATTGTAGATTAAAAAGTTGGCTGCTGCTCCTGCTTTCGCTGCTGCTGCAGATGTGCTTGCTAAATCCACCTGGAAGCTCAGGCAGAACATTACTGCCTCCTTAAAAAAAACCAACCCAAACCCAACATGGTCCCATTTAGATAGAGCGTCTCTGCTGCGGGGAGGGACGGGCAGGGCCCCCAGTGCCCTGAACTTATCTTTGTGCTGGTGTTTGGGGACTCTTCCTTGCCGAGACTTGTCTCTCACCCGGCATGACGACATGGCAGGGCTGGCTGAGCTGCGGCTCAGTTGATTTAGGAGTGAGATTTAAGACTCGCTGTCTAGACGTTCTCTGCGGTAGATTTTCAGCTTCAGACTTAACGTGTTCCCTTCTTCCAAAGCCATTCAAATCCACTGACCTTCGGGGCCTGCTGGAAAAAAAAGTAATCTGTCATTTGTAGAAGCTGTAGTGATGTTTCTTTTGTGTGTTTGTAATAAATGGCTTTAGCCTTCTCTTCTGTCTTGTTTATCTTAATTCAGTCTCTTAAATGTATACTGTCTCCTACTGTAAAGTCAATGTTAAGAATCTTGTTGGATGTTATGATTAATAGAAAAATCAGCTGCTTTTGGAGTGCTATTTCTAACTGATACAGGAGTATTCTCCTCTTAGAAAAAAATTTCCCCTGCTTCTATAGTAAAATAAATTAGTTTGTGGGCACATAGGTTTGGATTCAGGTATCTGGCTTGGGAAATGGTGCAGAACATGAATTGCTGTTGGCCTTTGGGTAAATGCAAGTTTTGTTTAAATGGTCATTAAACAGAGACTGAGGTCTTCCGCTGCTGGCTGACAAGTCGATCTAACTGCCTGGTTTTGGCAGAATCAACCTGTGGCTTTATGAAACATGTTTTAATGGAAATGTCTCATAGCAGAGATTAACAAACTTCTGCGCAGACAATTTTGCTTTATGGCGATGGCCGTGTGAATGCCTCTCCCAGGACTCATTACCCTCTGTGCAGAATACAATCTCTGTTCCTGCACTTAACTGGAGGCCATGCCTACATTAAACAAAGCAAAATGCTTATGCTGTTACTGGGCCAACTTTTTGTTAATCTGTGGGGCTGGGATAGCACAGGATGTGTTCCTGGTTTTAAATAGTGTTTCATTAGCCATGCAGACAGCATCTTTCTGTGTTTCATGTTAGAGAAATTTCTTAGTTTTTCCCTAAAAGCAATTTAACTGACTTCAGTTACTCCCAACTTTAGTAGAAAAGAATCAGAGTAATTTTTGATTGGTAATAACATATTGCCAAAAATGACTGTTTTTCTTGAAATTTTGTTTGGGAGTAATAAAAAAGAAAAGTATATTTTAAGGGTGCTGCAATTATTGCTAAATTAAGAGGAACAAAAATAGGAGTATGTCATACTGAGATTATACTCACAGAAATCCTAGCATGGGAAGACACAGAAATGTAAAGGAAGTGTGAAACATCCAGTTTCACTTGAGATCGAACTTGGAAAAGCTGGCAGATGTTTCCATACCACAGGGGAACACAACCTTTCCTAAGGATGTGACTTTGTCTTGGAGGTAGCTGTAACAGCAGCAGTGATGATACCCATAGTGCCACTGATAATCAATGTTGAGCTGCTGTGTAAAGGAGTTTGGTGTGATTAGAAGTGTTTGCTTTAATTGTTCTACGAGGAGACTTTTGTGTTTGAAGAATAACAGAGCAAAAATTCCCTTCATATTCATTAGACAAAATAATAAAAAATGGCAGAAGGTGCGAGTTCAGGGTAAGTGGGAAGGCTTGTTTAGTGAGGAAGAACAAATATCTGGTGTGATACATGGTGCCAAGGATCTTGGAGAGCCAATTTTTGATTAATTTAAAATTGTAAGTTAAAAAATAGATTTGCTTCTACATTCTTAGGGCAGGATGCTATTCTTAGAGATTAATGGGCATGACACATTGCATCCTTCATGTGAAAACGGCTGAGGCTTCGCTCTGAGTTCCAGATTTGGCTCAGCCTAATGCATGGAATTGTGACTCTGACTTCTGAAACCTCCCCCAGACTGTGCGGGTACCCACTGAATGCACACAGCGAACCCCAAATGAATTAATTCCTTCACCTCTTGCCAAAACTGGAAAAGTTCCTTACCAATTCCTTGTTCTGCAAATAAAGCATCCATATTACCTGGATTTCAGAATTTGCTGAGAATTTCTTGTAACGGTTAAAGAAGAGAGAAACTTCACTTGTTTAATTTACTGACTTACATTCCATGATTCTGAATGTTCCTCCAACTTCCAGTGATTAAATAGCAGTGCTGGTGTCTGGACAGACCCAAGGGGCCCGGCTGTGCTTTTATGGGCACAAAGTTCTCTCCTACAGTGTGCTCTGATAAATAGCCATTGTGTTGCTTGCTCTTTTCCCGTTACCAGGAGTTCCACAAGAGCATCGCTCTGCAGTAAGCTGAAATCAAGCTTTGAAATAATCTGCTCAGGGAGATTTGAAATGGTATTTAAAAAATAGTGGGACATCGATTGTGAGCTCCCCGCTTCTGCCTAGCAAGTTAGAAGTAAAGTTCATAGTTAGAGTTTTGAGCTGACTTGTCTTTGGAATTTGAGACCAATGAAATAGCATGTCAGTTGAGCTAATGGTATCTCCAAGGGTACTAACAAAACACTATTCTTGTGGTCTTGGAAAACAAAAGTATGGGATAAGTATCTCAGTCCTCTTAGCGACAGGATTATCTCTGGCACAGACGAAGTCTGCTTAGTAATGCTTATGTTCTTAGTTGCATTTTAGTTATTTTGCGAAGATTAAGATGAAACTGTGGCTCTCTAAGTTGGTGGGAAAATCTCTTACAAACGTCAGGAGTTGATAACGTGCTTGAGCAGAGATTTTGTTTAAGGACTAGAACTAAACTTGGTGCAAGACAAGACAAGAGGAAGGCACAGAAGTATCAAATGCCTTCTGGGAACTGGAGAGGCTGAGCAACCCTTGAACATCTCTGTGGTGTTGTCCCTATAATCTTTTATACTCCAGAAAATGTATTTAATATATGGCAACATGTACATAATCAGCTCTTGCATCTTTTTTTTTCTCTCTTGAGCAACTTTACCCTGCATGTCAAGCATGTCTCCAGAATCTCCCTCTGTTTAAAATTCAGGATTCTGGATGATGACTTAAATCTCTGCATGAAGAATACTCAACTGTGTCTGCCTGCAAACAATTAAGTTATATCTTTGTTAGCTAGTAAAATAAAAGGAAGGGTAACAGAATTGTGGATATTTTCCACTGACTCATAGTTTCGGTGTGACTGCGGCTCACACTGTAAGATGTTTGAAAAGGCTGTGGTGTGTTTTTCTGTCTCTCTTGCTCTGCTGAGCACATACCCACTTCTCAGAACTATTGACAAGGTTACTTCAATTCACCCCATATTTGAATTAGTTTTTCACTGGTCTCCATGGTAAATAGCAGAACTAAGGCTTTAGCCGAATGGAAGCTGGAAGAACAATGTAAGAACATCTGTGCTGCTTGCACATGTTATTTGAAAATCTCTTCTGTCTAGGTATCAAAAATTTGTGACAGCTGCGAAGGTCCTAGAATCCCTTCAGTGCAACTAAAAGATTAAAAACTCAAAAAAGCTGGAATTGTGTTTAGAGCGGTCACATCCACGAGACTTTCTGAAGGCTGCTGCCATGGAAAAAATTCAAATGGTTCATATGATATCTTATGGAACAGGACGAGAAAGAAGTTAGGCTGGGACTTTGAGAAATTAAATCTGTGAGTTGTCATCCTAACACCTGCCTGGCCCTGGAAGAATCTACTTTAGCCACAGCTGTGCTGCAGGAGGAGGAGCCAGCAAGGTAGAGGAGGGCTGAAATCTGTGCTGGTGTGTGCAATCACCTGAGCAGTTTGGAGACTTACATCTCTATCCCGAAGAATCAGAAATACCGCAGAGAACAGCTGCCGAGCTGGGTGCTTGTTACCAACGGGAGAGGTCTCCTCTTGTCTGGTGAGGCGGGTCAGGCTCTCGTGCGGCCATTTGGAGCAGGCAGGGGTGCGCTGTTTGTTCTGTGTCGTATGGCTGTGGCAGACCCTCAGGTGGATCACTGGGCTGGCTTTAGGTATTGTCAGGTCCAATGGACACCACTTTCCTGGAGCTGATCACTCGGATTACACCTTGTGCAGTTTCTGTTACTTGTTTCTAGTGTGGAAACTGGGTGAGAAAAACATTTATTGAATGTGACTGCTTCAGCGTGTCACTGCGTCTTACCCATTTGTAATAGACTGTGTGAGAATATGCTGTAGATAAAAATATGCAGTAACACCTGCATGATTTATGTGGGATTTTTTCTTGATATGGATAATAAACTCACTGGAAAATGTGGTTTCAGTTATCCATGATATCTATAATGCAGAGAGCAGAATGAGAATGGGAACTCTCAAGCCTGCCTGAAGTCTTGCTGGGGCAGTGGGGCTCTGGGGATGGACAGGGAGGGTGCTCGTTGTCCTACTTCATTTATTGCTGCCCTAAAGCTGGGTGAGGGCAAGGCTGGAACACATCCACAAGCCGGTCTGGGAAGGCTGGTTTCTCTTTTGTGTGCCCCGCGTTGCTCTCCCAAAGCAGGAGGCTCCTCTGACCTGTGTTTGGCAGCGCAGAAGCTCTGGGTTGCGCTGGTGTCCCGGCTGCCGGCAGCCTGTTCCTCTGAAAGGCCAACTGATTAATGGGAAATTTGCTGTTATTTGATATAGAGCATCTTCTAACAAAGTCCAAAGAAAAATGCGATGAAAGGTTTATATGTAAGTAATTATAATGCTACAGTATTCAGTGCAGGCAGAAATTAATATGCGAGGTGAAAATGTCGAAATAAAAGGTCAGGAAAGTGAATTACAAAGAAAGTTGAACATTAGCTAACAGGCAGTGTTTGTTGGCAGAAGCTCCCTCCAGTATAAAAAAGGTTAGGAAGGGGGCTTTTAAAGACTGAGTTTTTCACACACAATTAAAATTCTGCTTCTGTTATCTTGAAGGGTCATGTTGCATAGTTAGACTAGGACAATTAATATAATGAAAAATTCATGTTTATAGCTTCTGGCTTTTGCCCGGGGATACTTCATAAGCCAAAAGTGACCCTTCCCCTTACACGTGATTCCAAGAACTCAACTTTTCATAGGTGGGGCAAGGGAAATCTATTCAAAGAAAACACAGAATTCTTCGAATAACAAATTATAAACACAACTAAGAAATGTTTAATAATAATGTTCTTCATGATAAACCAAGCTATCCCTTTATATAAGGAGGGCAGCCATGCAGCATTAAATAATAATTTAGTAGGGTTGAGAGTGGTGGAATCACCATTTCTATTTCAGCAATAAGCAATAATAAATTGTTTGGGAGGATGCTACAAAAAAAAGTGTTGGAGGAAATGCACAATGATCGATTTTTCAGAATTAAACTGTACAGGCATATTGAATCAATGAGCTCTTTGTGCTTAAAGCTTCACCTACTTCAGCTGCTGAAATTGGAAATTTATGTTGTCAAAAAAATTGTAATAGCTATAAATTGCCACGCTAGTGACTTTTAAGTTAATCCTCTTGCTTCCAGTATGAAACTGATTGTTTTCTGGTTTTTATAAGTTGCTTTGTCAATTGACTGAGTTGTCTGAATTACTGGTTTTCCTTCCAGCAGGGATTTGCTATTAAAGCCGTTGTCCTACTGTACATAGATTTCAAGGGTTATTCATTCATTTACTTAATGTATTGTCCCAAATTACTTATGCAAAGTGATGCAATTTAATGGTGGCATTATTGATCATTTTTGCTTTTGTAAATGTACTTTAAGAAGGCAGATTAAGTGAATCTTAACAAAATCTCAAGTTAAGTACTGAAAGGATTTATGTTTTGGCAAGTTTCTGTAGGAAGTGTGCTCTAGACCTTGCATAACCTGGCAGGGATCGATGGCAGCTGGTGATGCACTGACTTTTGGGGATGCTGCACTAGCAAAGGAAGCGTGTGTGGTGTTCTGCTTGGAACCCTGAAAGTGACCCTTTCCCTCAGGCGTACAGAAACCTCTTGCACATAGTATTCGCTTTTGTCCATCTTTATTGATAGCTGTACCCAAGCCTTCATTAATTTTTAACACAGATGCGCTGTATGCAATGCAAGAGAATTCTAGTGAGTGGCTCCCAGCCGATCTCTGGCTGCAGTGAGTCTGCATCCTGCCCGTGTGATGGAAGAGCTGCCTCACACTGGGGACGTTGATACCAAGTCTTGCCTGTGGTTTCACACCAGTTGCACGTACAAGGTCCAAATCCAAAATGGATATACCCATGCCTTTACTGTGGTGTAATTCACTTATCTCACATAGACTTACCTGTTCTCTAGACCACTGTGAATTACTATAGCTGTCCTGTTATTAGATCCATTGCTCCATAAAACAGTATTCCCTGTTGGATTTTTACATCTATTTTAAAGAGGCAAAGTTTGGCTGTGTATACAACTCTCCTCCTTTTTCCATAATTTGCCTTTTGTTTCCTTCTCCAACATCCTAACCTTCTGCCCCACACTGGTGTCCTCAGCCAACCCACCAGCAGCAGCAGGCCCAAGAGCAGGTAGCTTCTTGAATTAGTAAAACATTGGTTTTGATTAAAAGCTTTTTTTTTTTTGACTCTTCAGCTACTTCTGTGTTACGCGAACGGGATGGCTGAGGTGTGACCAGCTGGGTTTTTATTTGCCTGACATTCCATGGGCTAGGTTGCAGTGGAGGAATTTTTTGATGGCCTGGTTCAGTTGTGTATGTACTTGTTTTCTCAAAAATGACTTTGCAGAGATGACATTGTGGACTTCCATATGCATTGCTGGGGAAATGCTGCCAGATTTCATTGCGCTGTTAGAAATGGAGCATTTATTTGAACACTGAGCTACAAAAAGTTGAGTTTGGAACACAAAATCAAGTTAATTTCTCTCCTACTCATTCATCAGCAACTGCAGGGTCCTGTACTCAGACTTTAGGTAACTTGTTGTGTGAGTACAAATACAACTCAGATACTTTTCCTATATATATCTTGATCTTGGAGTAAGACAAAACCCCAGTGTTAATTATGAACAGAAATAAGCCAGCTACAAAATACAGCTAGAAACAAAGGCGACTTAAATAACCTTTTTTAATCAGGCTTGGAATAAGTGTAAATCCTGAATCTCCTGAAATAATTTTTTGATGGGACTAATAAATCTGTGCCTTATATTACCTTGCTCACCGACGCCATACGCTCTGTGGCAGGCTCCTGGGGCCAAGGGTGCTGCTGCAGTTGCGTTACAGCCTCGTTGATGTGACTGTAGCTGGAGGTTTAAAGAGTGTCATTCATTCTTTACGGAAGCTGGAACATCTGAATCTAGAACCTCAACAAAGATATTAAATATCAAAATGTAATATGTTTGATATGAGTCTCTTAGTTATGAAAGCTGGAAATGATTCCATGTAAATGCTCATTATTTAAACCATAAGCAGAGTCAGTATTTCTGGTCCTTCTTCTCTTTTAGCAACTTAGATTATCCGTCCTATGATACGGCCCGTTCTGAACGCATCTTCTTTGGATTTTACTCCATTCTCATGACCGTGATGTTTGAAAATCTTTTACTTCGGTAGCTGTAGTGAAGTGCTCAGCATCTCAGGATCTCTGTTTGGGAAGAGGCACAGTAGCTGCCCTAATAACTGATTTCTCGTTAATTGTGTGCTTTCTGCAGATACAAAACTATTCTTGTCTTTTTCATTTTGCTTGTCATTATTGCTGTTTAATGATAGATGATTCAAGGGAATACACAAAATGAGGAAATCTTGGAACCCTCTCCTCAGGGTGTTGTGGAGAGTGTATATGGGAATGCACAGTTTAATTAAGATTACCTGGCAGACATTCAGGCAAGGGAGGTCATGCTTAAATAATTTGCTGGAGTTGTCTGAGGATATAACTGCCACAAGAGATAAGGGCAAGACAGTGGATGTGGTATGTTTAAATTTTGAAGGAAGTTTCTGCATGCACAATGAGTGTCCATGCTGTGGCCTGGCAGGAGAAGCTCAGGGCAGCGGCAGGGAGGGCCCCAGAGGCAGAAGCAGGTCCCTTGCGAAGCAGCGCAGGAATAGCAACCATCCCAGCGCTAACAACGCTAAGGTCGCGGGTTCGATTCCCGTTCGGTCCCCATGTGTTGCCTGATCTAGTCGAGAGGCGGCGTCCCTGGCAGCAGGGAGGCTGGATTAAAATGATCTCTAAGGTCCCTTCCAGCTTAGGCCATTCTATGATTGTATCCTGCTCATCTTACGTGCTAAGTCCCACCTGCATTGCTGGGTGCGCTCGGGAAGATGCTCTGCTGGAAGTAACGCATCGTGAAGTGGGAAAGCTGAGGAAGCAGAGAACACCCGTTGACACCCGTGGGAGAAGAGGGCACCAGTGGGAGCCACGTTCGAGGGAGCCTGGAGACAAGGGAACCCACTAACCGCGGTGCTGCCTGCTCCCCTTCTGGCGTCTGCTGCCTCCCCTGTGCGAGAAGCTGCCTGTTTCTGGCAGGGGTTGGCCCTGCTTGGTGGCTGCCAGAGCGCTGTGGGGAAGGGACCCAGGCAATGCCACCCTGCCAGGGATGTACAGAGGGGCTGGGGAGGAACAGACCCCTCCTAAGACTCTGCCTCCAGCTGGGTGGGGAAGGAAGGATGTGTGATATATAGTGGGAATTTTCTATGCTCTAGCTGGAAATCCTGGCTTGTATCTCTGCCGGTGTGCCCTGACCTGCTGCATGTAGGTGGCTGGACAGGATCCCGCCAGGGTTCCCGTACTGGGTGCCAGCGGTCACTCTCGGTCAGAGCCAGAGCGATTAACTCCCGTGTGTGTCATGCAGCCAGCCAGGAAAATCCCCTCTCCCTTGCCAAAGAAGGAATGAAACAAACACGCAGTGTAGACGCACTGTGGTATATATAAACTTTTTATCCAGGTGTTTGTGCTACATATATATGGAGTAGGCTTAATCACGCATAGCAGGGAATTGTATAAGAACTATGTGGGAGGATTAACCTTGATTTAACGGGAACAATTTTCGTTATTGCTTTTAAACAAATTGACAGGTTAGCGCTGACTCTTCAGACACGGCAGCACTCGTGCTAAGTCTGAATGACAGAAGATTTAAGTGGTTTCAGCATTAAAACATCCAGAGAGGCTTTTCACAGCCCTGGACCCAGTTGACATGATGCTAAGAAGCCCCTAACTTGCCAAATCTCAGAAGGGCTGTGAAGTTAAGCACAGGGTTCCTCAGCTTTGAGTTTAAAGTTTTAAATCTCAGCCTGCCTGGCAGTCAGTGGGCTTCTTCTGAAGCTGAATTACATTTAGCATATGGTTTTATTAGATGAGACTTTTCTCAGCCATGTCAGGGATGAAAGACTGAGTATAAATAACGTGTTTAAAAGCTGCATAGAAGTGCTGCCTGTAAAACAATGTGTTGCTCTGAAATTGCCAATTAGAGATCCTGTTAATTTTGTTGTGGAAGAAAGATATGTTCTGACAGCTTATCCTTCTTTTTATTTTTTTTTTCAGATTAGGAAATAGAAAATCCTGATCATTTCTCACATTTCTAATTGACATTCTAGAGAGGCACGTTCAGTGCAGAGATGTGCATGAGCTACTGAGTTTTATTGGGTTTTAGTTATGGCTAATAAAACCTATTTTCTGCACAGTTATTTAATTTGCATCTGTAATTGCTGCAGTTGTACATAAATTAGACATGCGATCGGAAGCCTAATTCAGCTCGTCTGCTCCTTATGCTACATCCATAATTATGGAGCTATGCTAACTTCATGTTGGGAAGCGGAGATTTACAGAAGTTTGAGGACACAGTTGGCTCTACGGAAAAGAAGGCTTCTTGCTATTGGTTATACCTAACACCCACAAATCAGCTTCATTTGGCCCTGCCAGCTGATCCTTCCCGCCATGCTTATCTGTTGTGGCAGTCTTTCTCTCCTCAGCATTTTTTGTCTGTTTTCCAAGAGGTTTGTGCCGCCACCTGTGATCCTGCCCCTTTGCAGAGGTGCTCCTGCTGTGCTCAGGAGCTCTGGCAGCCCCGGACATCTACTTCAGGGGCAGAGGTTTAACTCTGCTCCTTCCGTTGCAATTACCTGCTAATCCACCGGCTGCTTAGGTTTCCTCGAGGAAATGTTCATCCCTAGCAGCTGTTCAGTGGGCTCTACCCGGCGTTACCCAGGGCCTGACAAAGCCGAGCTGCTTGTGCAGGAGAGCGTGAAACCATGGGTGGTCGATCAGCAGCCCCCACTCTGGGAGCTGGGCGTTGCTTCCTCCTCGCTTGGTTCCTTATTCAGTCCCCTGTTCCTCTCAAATTTGTGTTTTCAGACCTCTATGCTTTTGTGCCATTAGCGCCTCTTTTTTTTCCTCTTTTCTTGCAGTTCTTCACTGGTGTTTCCATCCGTGTTCCAGCCTTGAAAGCACATTGAAATGTCTCTTCCCAAAGCCCTCTGGCTCCATCATCATGGTTTGCCTTGTATCTGCCGAACACAGCGAATCTTCTCCCTGAACCCAAACAACCCATCTTTCCCCTCACACACATGTTTTGGCGCGAGCCCTTTCCCTGCCTAGATAGTTGTCTACAGAACCTGTTGGGGTTTTGCCAGGACTTGTCTTTGAGGGAGGGCGTTGGTTTTCAGGAGGTTATTCTGAGTCGCAAGTACAAGGTGGAAACACAGCTCTGTTGAAATTAAGCCACTGATGTTGCTCACTGGCCACCAGGCGTGTTTTTGGCCTTGATGAGACAGATAACTGCAGGTGATGTCTGGATTGAAGTAGATCCAGGCCTGGAAGACTGGGAAACAGAAAGAGAGGAGCTGCATTTGCAGGCAGGTGAGAAAGTACTTTTTTTTTACCCTCTCTTTGCCTTCACTAACGGTAACAGAGGATTTCTGAGACTGGCTTCAGTTTTTCTGGGTGAATTCAGGACATATCTGTAAGACCACATGCTGTACTCTATAGGATTTTTTTTTTAAATCTTTTCAGAAGGAAGTTCAATCGGTTCCCTTAGTTTCTCTGTTGTGAGACTTCAAATGGACCTGAAATTTGTGACGTTAAGAAATAATCCTGGCAAGTTAATGCTTCAGACATTTTGTTCTTCACTGACTTTCCTTGTACTTTAGGTGATCCAAATACTGATGTTCTCTTTTGTCTCTGAGTGCATTTGTTGGCTTTCCACATGGGTTTTTTAAACATGATTTCAGTGGAATTGTCTGAGGATATTTAGTCTCCCAAACATAAAAGCCCAGTACAGAGCCCACAGTTACAGCTCGGTCAGAAGATGGATCTGGATCTCATGTTATGTGGAACGGTTGCTGCACTAATTTCATTTCACAGTTTGACACTCTTGCTTTGGGGCTTCACCTTTAAAAGTTTTTTCCCTTTTCTATCTGCTTTGCTTCCCTTCTTTTCGTATTGTGATTTTTTGGCATTGTGGTGGGGGGTGTTTGGTGTGGGGTTCCCCCTGCCCTGCTGCCCGCTCAGAATCAGTACTTCCTGATTTTTAGCAAGGCCGAGAAACTTTGCTAAAGACTTGGATAACAATATCCCATTCAAATGGCCTTTTTGGTCAAGAGATACGTAATAGCTTAAAGCTACAGACTCTGCAAAACCCAAGCTCTCGGTCTGGAGGATCTCCCTCATATTGCCTGGTCAGACTCCTACAGCTTCCAGTCGTTGGGCAAGGTGCAGCCCTTCGGCTGTCTGTGAACTAACTCCTTTAATGTCTCTTATACCTCAGAGAGCTAAGGCATGAACTAAATTTACAACATTTACAACTTCACAAGCTAGGCCTGGCTTGTATCATTGGAAGAATAAACATCCTTGGAGCCTGCATGGTTGCATGTCCTCCTCCTCTCTGCTCTAGCCTGAGCTTCGTTGGGTATTTTTACAGTGTGGAATATATGCTCACTGAGATGAAACATGAGTCCTTGCCCTATTTTTTTTTTTTACCACTTAAAAAGCCTGCGGTTCAGTTTGAAACAATAAAAAATTTCAAAACAATCAAAACTTTCAGTTTTGAAACAATCAAAACTTGGATTTGGTGAACCAGTTATTCAGCAAAATGTCAGAGTTGCACTGCTGCACTGCAGTATTTCAGACTAAGGCACCTTGGACTAAAACCAGACTATAAGAAACCTTTCTGAGTGCTTCAGAAATTTGAGGAAAGATTAGCCAGAAATAGATAAAAGTGAAAAAGTAATAAATTAAAATTCTCTGATCCTAAGAGAAGTATAGAACAGGTCAAATGGAAAACTTTGCACTGAAAGCAGCCTGGAGCTCAGATGAAGATAGGCTGGAGAACTAGACAGTGAGAGGACCTAGATATCATCAACCTTTCTTTTGAAGGGACAGTAGCAGCTATTGATAGGACTTTTCTAATAAAGTTGAAACCAATGATAAGGTGATGGGTATTGATTGGTGTCAGGTTCAATAAGTACACGCCTAGCTCCCACACTGCAGAAGATCATGCAGGGTCCTGCAAGTCCAAAAAAATGGCTGGGGGCTCGTGGAGGCTTCCAGGGCACCAAAGCCAAGTGGAGTCTTTATTGACTGTGGTACTTCAACGTCTTTTTCTTTTTGTGCTATTAAATAGCACCATTGTCCAACAAGTAAATGTTGTTTTGTCTGACTTTCAAAAACATTACAGCACTAACTTATGGTCTTATAACAGCACTAACTTATGGTCTCAGGTCTGTGTGGACTGGAGGAGATGGTGTTCGTGGTACTTGTGTTGCTGAGGAGACAGGTAGGAAGCTGCTCATAGGGTACAGTCGTCTGTTGAAGAGACCCTGACACCCAAAGTGTGCTGCCTTCAGCTGCCAAAAGATACTACTTTTCCTTCCAGCCTTGCTTCCTTCGTGGTACAAGATATGTCACTTTATTTGTCTAAAGTTTGTTCAGGTAGTGTTTAGCTTTGCTGTTTAGCTTTGTAGACATCTCTTCTTGTGGGGGTAGTGGGAAAATGGAAAGGTGTTTGTAGTTGTTCTGTTTCTTCCTATAGGCATTGTGTAACTGATTACAGGCGTTTTTAGAATCACGGAAACTAGAAGCAGCTTGGTTAGCCAATTCTTAACTGGGTAGAAACAGCTGATAAATGCAATTAATCTAAGTCCAGTGTTTGGATAAAACTCATAACGCATTGCAGAAACTCAGATCTTGAGTGACTCCATTTTCACCAGTTTTAGACAGAATGAATTAACTATTAGTAGCCTTTACTACTTCTGTCAGCAGAGCTCTCAGTTAACTTCTTGATTCCTCTAGCAATGACTTTGTAAGGCAATTTGAATTTTTTTTTGGTGTTGGCTTTGACATTTCCCATTTACTCTGCACAAGTAACAGGTTAGAGGCTAAATGGTTAGAAGCTAATGCACTGTTCCAGTTCAGGAGGCAGAAACCACTTGAAGCTTTGGAGAGACTGTCTGATTTTACCCTTAAAAACTCCTACTGTTTCTCTAAAAGCCATTGACTTGTCTTGCCTTTTTTAGCATCAGTGTGGGTTAGCACCATTTAAAGAGAATTTAATTGAATTTTTAAAAATTGAATATCTCAGTTTCCTGTTGTTCCTGATAGTTTTCCAATTGGCCTGACTCCTTTTAAAATATTTCTTGTCGAAATGTTTGCTAACTGGTGAGTTGTCCATCAACTCTCCACCCACCATTATGCGTTTTAAAATACAGAGTTCTTTCATTTTAGCGATTATTATTTGTGTACCTGTATGTCTGTGTACCTATATCTATGTAAAAGACTTCCCAGCCCTTCTTACTGCACATCGTGTATTCGCTTTCCAGAGTCTGATTTTATTCTCTGTAGTAAGAGCAGAGTAGTTGTTAATACTAAAGCAATTTTATAACGCTCTGCAAAGTGAATTCAAATGCAATTTCTGACCACTTCAAGCTTTATTTACACAAGCAAAGGGTGATGCTGTCTTTAATTCAGGAGATAGATTCCTGGCTACACGATTCTTGAAAGGCTTTTATTTTGAGGTGCGGCGGGTCTGATTTGTCCCTGTGCAACAGTCCTCTATCGCCTGCCAGGGAGCATTGCACCCTACCAGCTACATCTCATTTAGTAGACAAACGACCTCGGTTTGATTAGGCTGCAAGCCAATCTGAAGGACAAGTCAGACGGCTCTGAGGACAGCTTGCTTATCAATAACATTTGAATCACCTGATAAAAATACAGAGGTCCTGACATGATGAGCCTTCCTTTGGGCGAAGGGGGATAGATGGTGGAAAGAAGAAAAAGGAAACTCCTTGTAGGTCTGGCACTTGCAATTGAGTTGGGTGAATTTTTTTAATTGGTGATAAAGATACAGACTTTTCACTGAACTTTACATGGATAAAGAAAGAATATCCCTAAAGACTTTGAAAGATTTCATGGGAGTGGATTCGAAACAAGCCATTTCTCTTCTTTCCCTTGAAATGTCTTGTATTTTTAAACAAGTCTCTAAATTGAGACTTAAAGTGCTTGATTTCATACCAAATGAGTAAAGCGTGATTTCACATGAACTGAAGTGATTTGTTTGTTTATTCACTTAAAAAAAATAATCAGTTTTCAAGTCCATTTAACCCAAAAGGAATTGAAAATATCTTGGACCGACCAGAAAACGAAACAACTGCATGTTGACCTGCCTCTAATTTTTTTAAAGCCCACAGATACTAATGCTAAATTTGCCTTGAAAAAGAAACATTCAAGCCTTGCCTGCTGAGGAGCTGGATTGCCTTGTACTCCGAGGCTCTGTCCCTGGAGCTTGGAGCCTGGAGGGCGTGAGCCCCGGCTCTGCTTGCCCAGGCGCAGTGGGAAGCCCCACCGGGATTTCTTTTCACTTTTCCTTCTTTGTGGTTCTGTTCCAGCTTCTGTCTTGTGATTTGCTTTCTCCTCAGAGAGTTTTGGTATCCCTGCATCCATCCAGCTTCTTTCCTTCCTCCCTTCATGCCCCCTGGTACACGTTCACGAAGAGTGCTGCTTTTCGGAACCATCTCTTCTCAGTCCCTGTCGTCGGGACCCGTCTCCCACCCACGCACCGCGATGGGAAGGGCAGCGTTTAGCTGTTTGCCTTGTGCAAGGCCTGACAGATTCTGAGCTTTTGTACAAATGACAGAAGAAGCCTTTGCCCTTGATTTTGAAATGCCTTGGGAATAAACCTCATGCGCTTTCACTGGAGCAGAGACTGGTTCTCTCTGTCAGGGTTTTTTTGCTGTAATTTTGAAGTTCAAGAAATTCTTGTGTCTTCCAAGTTAGCTTTGTCTTTCTTACAGTCTCTAATCAATTGCAGCTGCTTTTGTTATTGCAGAAAGTCCAAGCAGATTTAGCAACAAGGATATTTTAAAAACATAGGTAAAATTATAACTCCTCCTTGCTCTGATTCAAATCCTGCCAGTGTAAGTAGCCAAGGCATCACACATCGTGTTGCCATTGCTCAGACTGCCCGAGTGATGTTTACTTCTTGTGAAAACCGAAGTAACTTTTTGGTTTTTTCAGACTGACTGCTGTTTTCTGGCACAAAATTTTCTGAGATGTACAAGAAGTTGGTTGAACTTAAAGGTAGTTTAAGCTGCACATACTTTTCACCTTAGAATTTGGAAAACTTTCTTCCTGTGCTTTTCTTTACAAGGTGAAATGAGTACACCGTTTACTTTGTCTAATTAAAAGATCATTATGATTATGTAGAAGAACAGGAGCTGTCTACCTTGTCATTTGTGTGATACGTTATTTACACTGATGAGATTTGTACTCTGTTTGTTATACACAGAATCACAGAATCTTGACATTGAAAACATTTAATTGTACTGTTTGCAACTTTGTGAGATTTTATGCCTGGCAATAGAGCTCCTCTTGCAAAAAGACAGAATAATCCACTTTGAAATGTTAGCAAAGGCAAGGTTTGTTCTTCTGTAGTTATGGATAAAAGCACTGGAAAGATGCATATTTGCTCCAGCCATTACTTCTCAGTAATAGTTCCAATGATGTAAGGTCATTTTACATATTCCTTTGTCTTTTCTCCCTCTGTCATCCCCCAGCCCTGGTTAGAAATTTGACTTTCTTGTTTTTTAACCTGTGTGGTTTTAAATGTTTGTTTGTTAAACTGTAATTAAACTTGATTTCCCCCCCTTGCAGAATAGTTGGCTTATGGAAAGACAACTGCCATCCCCTGTAACCTGTTGTTATTCAGGCCCTGTACCACAGTTTGCCATTTCATTCTGTTAAAAATGCAAGAAGGGTTGTTAGACACATCACCTACAAGGCCAGGGGGTCAGCTAGGCAGCTTACTTAATGTGCTAATTGGCTGTAATTTAATCATGCTTGGAATATGGATTGGACGTTCAAGAATCTGGGGGGCAGATTTGGACTCAAATAGCCCGTAAACACTTCATTAAAGCCTGAGTTGTGCGTTGGCTCCTTTGCTCAAAGAGGAGCGAGCGGGCTCCACGTTTGGGATGTCCGGGGATCTCTGGGGCTCGTACAGCTTCATGGAGCCGTGGCTCTACGGTGAGCACCTGCGTGGGGATGTGGCTGAACTCTGCAGTTTTATTAATTATGCATTGGCTGCAAGTGAGATTGAAAGCCTTTTGAGCTCCCTTTGCAGCTCCACACGAGCCATGTACGGTGAAGCCGCTTCTTGGAGGTGAACGCGTATGCTCGGGGGCTTGCAGGGGCCAGAGCCTTTTCCAGGGACAGCCGTGGGCTCTCCAAATGGGTGGGATGTAGTGAATCAGGCAACATGTTTTGCAAGTCACAGGCTCTGCAGTACAGGCTGGTTTACAATGACTTGCCAAAATGTTTGCAAGATAAGCATTTCCTGGATGCAATCAATTAAATCAGGGAAACTTAGAAGTTGACCCATAAATTATTTTTCTACAGAGAAGCTTTTTTTGCCCCTTTTTGAGCTTACTGTTAAGCATCTTGGAACATCTTGGAACATCTTGGAACATCTTGGGCATTCATTATTTGGTGATAAATTGTGGGACCCGTGTTTGCATTAGTAAAGTTGATAGCTGAGGATTTTCCAAAGCATAAGTTTTGCTGTTGGAAAAAAAATGATGTTCAGTTCTCAAAGAGCTCCATTTCAGCCATGTCACACAGATTGGTTTGCCTAGCTGATTTGCCATTCCTTTCATTCCCTTTTTCACTATTGTGTTGTAATATGAAAGTTAAAATTGTAACACGATATGTTTCACCATTTGAAAAAAAAAAGAAAAAAATTTTAGCTTGGGGTATTATATTACCTTACTGTCACTTAATCTTTTAACAGTGCAATTATCTCTCATCTTTATTTTATTCCTGGTGTGACTGTCGCCCTGATGAGATCAATTTAGTTTTCAACTTTTTAGTATTGTAATACCTTTTCTCTTTGTTGTGACATGCCAGAAAATATCTCCTTGGCAACATCTCGCTGTGGTTATTCTTAGTGCCTCTCACCTGGCTGCTTGCCACAGCATCCACCTGGCCATTGTCACTGCGCTAATTGGTTTATCCTTTGGAAAAGACAATTTTTCTTTCTTTTTTCTATTTTTTCCCCCAGTTTTGAAAGTTCTTCTCTATTTTGCCACTTTGGTAGGTTTCAGCTTTGCTGGGTTTTATACCTCTGGTTCAGGCAGCCCTTGAGCATGTCCTGGGATTTAAAGCCCCTGTGCTGTTGCATAGGTGGTAAGAATGACAGGCAATGGTGGTCTTGCCGGTGTGTTTGCAAGAATGTGCATTCATGCTGCAAATACAGGACAGTTGTTCTTCCCCAAGAAGTTTACAAGAATTGGTCTGTAAAACGCACATGCTGTTAAATAGTTTGATCTCCTCCTGAGTGCAGGAGTTTCTCTGCCATATCTGCTGGCCTTGCAGCTGGAGTCCAAGACCTGTTTTGGAGAGCCCAACCCAGCTCACTCCAACACCCATGGAAAACTTCCCCTGGACAGGTGAAAAGTGGAGCAGGCTCTGTGCTGAAATGTGATTTGACTGGAAATGGCATTACCGTGAATTAAGAGGCAGGGAGTTCATAATGAGATCATATGGTTAGCAAGGCATGCAGCCTAAAAGTTTCCTTTTAAATTACTGCTTCTTTGCAGATAAGGGCAGGACGAGGATTTGCAGCCTTGATGAGGATGCCTGGTGCATGCCTGTTCTTTAGACTACTAGTGTGGTCTTGCTTTTTCTTTATATAAAAAGTCGGGAGACGAGGAATTTGAGCACACACCTACAGACAGTTCTGCTGCGATAATTGCTCTTGGTTAAGGATTTATCAAGTAGCAGCCATCGGGTTAACCTGTGATTCAAGAAATTGCAAGAATGCTGTCAAAATTGAGCTCCAAGTTAAAATTCTGTTTAGACACCGTCCGCCTGGGGATGCCTTCTAAACAGGGCTAACTTTGTATCATGTACCCAGTGCACTGCGTGTGATTTGATTCACTTGTTTAGATCATTTTCAATTTGCTTTCACCTCACAGGAGCTCTCTGCCATTTTAATTCACCTTGCTGGATTTACCCAGTTTCTTCTGAATGATCTATAGCAAAAGGGTCCAAAAGCAGACTAATATAGGAAAAGGATTTATAAATTATGAAAGGCCCATGTAGCTGAGCAGGATGGTGAAGGGGGAGAAGAAAGGCAAATAGAGGACATGAGGAAAACAAAATGGGAAGCAAAAAGGAAGGTGAACAGGGCTGTTAAACCAGCAGAAATAATTTTTTTTAAAAAATTTAAAAATCAGAGAAGCTCTTGGTTAGCAAATGAACAAAATACGGCGTGATTTTGTGCAATGGAATGAAAAGCAAAACCCCAAACTGAGGAACTTAAAAATGGGAGGAAAAAGTGCCTGGGGATAAAAAAACAAGGTGTGTTGACTGTTCATTGTGCCTCCAGCCTCCACAGGTTGAGCTTCAGTTTAACATGGAAGACAAACGAGGACTTTGGTAGAATACACAAACAGACTAATTGGAGGCTAATTGGGGAGTCAGTTGATCACAGAGGACAGACACGGCAGAAGCCTACAGCATGCGAGTGGCCGGGAGCGGTTGGGAAAGCTGACTTGTGATTTAAAGCGCAATTCCCAGAAGAGCCGTTCTTTGTCAAGCTGTCGAGGGCGGTTGGTACTTTTCCAGAGGTGCAGATGTACTTGAGCAGTGGGAAGCTGAGAGCTAAAGTGAGTCCACTCTGCCTCCTCCTGCTTCCCTGCCATACGGGCTGCTCCTCCTGCGTTGGCAGCACCAAGGGATGGGCAGCCTTACGCCTGCGCTGCGATGGCAGGTACCGGGCTCGGAGCAGCATCACCAGTGGCTGTTGGGCGGGGGCAGATACCAAATAAAAACCCAAGAAAAAATCTGGTGATTTTCAACAAGCTGTGTGAAGGAATGGGAAACTGGGCTTCCCTTCAGGAGCGCGTCCCGAGAATGGAGATGAGCGGCGAAACGGCGTGTCAGGAGCGCTGATCCTTGCGAGGCTGCAGAGCAGGTGCTCAGCGGTTGCCTCAGTTGTTTGTCTGCTCCTGCCGTGACAGATGAAGTGTCGGCAAAAGCAAACAAGCTGCATTTGAAATGGTGGCTGGCCGGTCTGGATGCTGCACGCTTGGATTTGAAAAGAAATTCCAGTGAGTTGCTGTGCTGACAAGCCGCGGATGATGGCCATGAGCGTGGCGTGCAGTTCAATCTCCCAGCTGCCTGTCCTGGTCTACTCTGGGCTTGCCAGAAAGTGCTCTTTCTCCTATCAGAAAGAGGAGTTAAAAGATTAGAAACTGCTTTATTAGGACAATATTGCTGCTGGGAGACAGGGGAACCCTAAAGCCTGTGCTATTAAAGTACAGTAGCTTTGTAAGGGACTCCTTAAGAACTGCAAGTGCAGCTGTATTTCCCTGAGCCTTTTTGAAAGGGCTCATGGAATAACAAAACAAGATCACAAGCCAGCAACTCTGCTTTTGGTAGATGTCCTAAAGGGAGTGACAGAAAACACAGGGAGAGGCGGTTTTCGTGGCAGGCAGCGTGTTCATGCTTCAGTAAATCACAGCATCTGTTTGAGCTTTGCCTGCCACGATAGGTAAGGCAGAATCAGGAGATGTCATGTAATTAGGCTTCTGTAAAGCACATGATATCAAAGATTAATGAGCAAGGCAAAAATGCTCAGAAAATGAGGTGTTGTCAAACATCCCAGACTGTCACAGATGGAGAATCCTTCTGAAGGCCTGCGAAGGTAAAACCGATGTTTGTATCAGTGTGAGTCTTCCCTGTCCTAGAGCTGAGGATGGGAGCCAGGCTGCGTGATGCCGCATGGTGCTGGGTGTTCAGACCTCTAGACCCAGCGAGAATGGAAGCTCAGGTAGAGGTGACACAAAAAGTAAAACACCAGCTTGTAAAGTGGAACAGTTTGGGTAAAAAAATGGGATATTGCACGTTGCTCAGAAGAAGGGAGCAGAGGAGAGAGGTCTTTTATAATGTATAATGCTGTAAGCAGTTTGCACCTGCACGGTATAAAGACCTGTCCTCTTTAAGTTTCAATGTACTCTGCATTTATTAATGCATCATTGGGGCTGTCACAGCTGGGGACGTTGTCTGGTTCTTGAGTCAGCAAATGACGAGGACTTGGCTGCCTAGAAGCAGTTAGGATCACTTGCCTGCAGCATTAACTGCAAGCAAAAATGGAGGACACCCAAAAAACCCCTCCAGGCTGCAGCATCAGGTGGGATTGTGCAGACGTTTCCCCCCCGGCAGTTTTGCTGCCCAGCTCTCGGCTGCCTTCTGCATCTCCCAGCACTGCGAGGAAAATCTCTCCAAGTCAGGGGCACGAGCCAGGCTGCCTGGCTTCTCATTTTATGCTTAAACCAGAAGTGCAGATTTCCCTTCTATAGACAACTTGATCAGTTTTTATTCCTTCACTGGAAGACAGTCTGCAGTGCTAGGAGAAGATCACTGAAATATCAATGAGTTTCTAGCTGGCTTTAGAAAAAGAGGCTTTTTGAGAGATTTTGGGTTGAACTGTTAGAGTGCTGCTGTCCTTTTGATTATTCTGGATGACCGGCAGAAGAGAAAAATACAACCTTGTATCTCAGTGGTTAATTTTCAAATTGTCACAAATGTGGATTTTTCCTAGCGGGAGCAAGGAGAAGGTTTCAACACAGACTATTGTTAGCCCCTGCAAATGCCAAGTGTCTGCTCTTGGGAGATGGAGAACAAAGTTGGCACCAAGAATTGGTGGCTGATGCACTGATTTGGCAAAACTGCTGAAAATGAACATCTGATGCAGAGGTCTTGGGATGATTTAGTAAAGCACAGTGCAGTTTGAGATGACTTTTGGGATGTTATTGTGCAAAGTGCAGGGGCAATCAAGAGGAAGGTAATATGGAAAATGGGAAGGAGTTTGGTGTCTTAGTTCTTTGAAGTTTTCTCTTGACCTTTTCTAGCATATTGTTAGCAGTGCAATGATACAACAAAGCTACTGATGTTAACTAAGGAAAGTCGAGATGCCAAAACATGGCAGATTTCTCATTTTACTATAGATATTACACTTTCTCTGCAGAAGGATATAGATATTAACTTGAATTAGATGTAACTGTCATTTAGCAGCACATACAATGTGTGTATAGCACAGCATGGACCATCAAATCCAACAGTTTATCATGCAAGAGACTGAGAAGCAGAGCAATGCCAGAGGAGGAGTCTGTGCAATGTGTGGTCAGGCCATGTCTCAATAGAGCCTCCAGGGAGGACGCTTGGTGGGAAGTTGGGATTGGAAGCAAAAGTCTAAAGTCTTGCAGCTACTGTTGTAAATGCTTTGAGCTGTGCAGCCTATCTTGGGATGATTTCAGTGCTGGTTGAAGCTGCTGCAGCTGGCACGCGCATGGGGTCGGTGCCTCAGAGGCATGTTGTGTTGCAGGGGTAACACTCAGGGGATGAAGGTAAATGTGGGTATTGTTATGCTCCAAGCAAAATTTCAAGAAGTTGGTTTGTACCCAGTGGCAGCGAGATGACTCTCAGGGAACCTCCTGATAACTTTTCTCAGGAGTCAGCAGGACTGTAAGGGCTGTAGTGTGACAGTGATGAAGTGAGGAGCAGAGAAGGGAAGACAGGCAGTTTTCACTGCAGGATGGAAAATGCAGGAAGGTAAGATCACATTTTGCCTCTGGCTGATTTCCTCACAACAGGAATAAAGATACCACGCTAGGACTTAGTTTGACTTTGACACGTAAGGGAAAGAAATGAAAGCACAAAAGCTCCAGATACCTTAAAAACCAGCCATCCACCAAAATGCCGGCAGCCTCAGCCAGCGGGGCTCAGCCTCTCCCCGCCTGCCCGGTCCCGCTGTTCTGCAATAGCAGGTCTGATAGCTTGGACCTTGCTGCTGATTACTGTAGTTTCTGGTGAGCAGCAGAGAGAGGACACGACCTGCAGCCCCTGCCAGCCTAGTCTTACTTTTCTAGGGAACTTTTAAGATTTATGGACAAATTTTACAATAACTGCAATTTGCCTTATAGATCATGAATGTATGATTGCCCCACAATCCCATAGCGAATCCCCTGGGCCTGCTGTGACAGCTGGGTAATTACTTCTGGGTGCTAGCAAGGATTATCACTGAAGCTTTCCCAGTGGAGCAAACCGTGAGTGGGGCTGGAGCCTGTTCTGAGCCCTGAGAAAGAACTCTCTCCATTGCCGCAATGCCAGACCCATTCCCCCTCCGCTGGGAGTGACAGCTGGGCTCTGCGTGAAGACTGATTTTTCACACTGAATTGTGGATTCTGGCCGGACTAATTTTAAAAACTTGCGGCCCCAGGAGCAGAAGCTGTTTGAGAGCCTTGAGGCTGGCAGTGAGAACATGGTGGTTGCACCTATTAGCCGCAATGACCGCTGCTTTCCCAGGAGAAGGACGTTGTGGCTCCGTGGGAATGCAGGACCAGCGTGTGGGGCTTTGTCTGCCCGGGGGCAAGGGGAGTTCACCAGGGCGGTGACCAGCGGCTGTGGGTCTTGTGACAAGCACACCCTTGGAGCTTGGTGGGGAAATGCTAGAAGGCTGCCCAGGCAAATGTGTCTTTCAGGGCCTGTCCTCTGACTGGACATCTCCTCTAGGAGGCTCGGAGAGAAGCATCTCACACCTCGGGCTTTGCACAAACGAGGCACCGCCTGAAGCGTGGGGCAGTAAGGGGGACGCTGCGGTGGGGGCAGGGTGTGCATCCCTCTGGCAGCCGGAGGCTGTCCGGGTCGGTGCGTTGTTGTCACCGTGGCCTGGGGCTGTGGGGGCTTTGCTCAGGCTGCGTGATGCCCAGGACCTGATGAAGGCAAGAGCACAGACATTCCTGTAACGAGCCCAGGGATCTGGTGACTCATCCATGCCTTCCCAAGCAGCCAGTTTTGATGTGAAACCTTCAATAAATGAAGATGGAGAATCCACTTTTGTAACATTTCCAAGAGGGTTTTTTTCATATTTCTGCTTTGAAGGTGATGGCTTTAGCTTCCTCCCTTTGCTCCCTATTATGTTTCTGTGAACCGGGAGCCTTTCATCAATCCACAGGGCTCTTGCCGCCTTTCTTGCCTCTCTGAACAAGTCTTTTCCCGACATTCCCTGAAATTGAGAGGTTCTCGGTGGGGCTTCCAGGGCTCTTATAATGCAAATGATAATAATATTTGTGCTAATCATTGTTATTCTGTAGGGTGAAATTTCAAGATTCCTTATTTTATGTTAATTTTTAGTAGGTAGATGCCACATTAGTTGTATTGTGCCCTATCAGAAAATGTGCTTTTCGTTTCACAGAGACTATTAGAAATGGTTAGAAACAAAGGTATCTGCTCTTGGACCTTGGTCTTTAACATACAGTAATGTAAACTGACATGGCAAATTGGGAATGAAGGGTGAAAAGCAATTAAAAAATTGTGAATGTAGCTATAAATAAATTAATTTAATATCTAAAATACGCTTCTGGGTTTTAAGGATGAAGAGGATCTGTGTTGCTACTGTTGAATTGCATGTGTGCGTCTAGGAAAGGAGCTGATGTGTTCAAGTGGGAGGGATTAATTTGTTACTCCCTAGATAGAAAAAGGCTGCATTGGCAACTGCGTTTGCCTTGAAAAAGAATTCTTTGGGCAGTAAGATCAGATTTTGAAGTATGGTGTCTATCTTTAGTTCTGGAATGGAGCACATCCTGGGTAGGACAAGACCCCTGAATTTTTGTTACAAGTACTTCTAAGCGACAGTTATTTTATGCAAATGGCTACCTTCTTCTCTTCAAGACATTGGTATGACTTGCTCTCCTTTTGGCCTTGTAGTTATTATGCAACAGTGTTCTGTAGAAAGTATTGCTTTTACTTTGCAAAGTAAAAATCTTTTTGGGATCAGATTTCTCTCTCACTTAGGTCTCTTTTAATTGACATTAAGTGATAGTAATGCTGTTACATAACACCCAGAACATTACAAACGCTGCTGTTTCCAATTTGTGCCAGCTTAGTTGAGACCTGAGCCTGAACCTCTCTTGGCTGATAACTTGTTTGTGTGTTTGATTTCAGCGGCTAACCTCACTAACTTGGATAGTCTCGACAGCGCGTTGAGCTTTATCGGAGACCGGGTGCGTAGATCGAGGCAGCGCTATCGACGGCATGCAACGGAGGACGATTACAACATTGAAGTCCTTCTGGGGGTTGATGACTCCGTTGTTCAGTTCCATGGGAAAGAACATGTTCAGAAGTACCTGCTGACCCTGATGAATATTGTGAGTACAACCCCGCTAACTGCGCGGTGGGAAGGCACTGAAAGGACAGTGAATGTGGGTTGGTTTGGCCATTTGAATAAGACATAAAAGATCTTTCTTGTGGCAGGAGATAAAATAACTCTGGGAAAATCCAGGCCACTTTCAGAAAAGCCTAAAGGGGAGAAAGAAGAGAAGAAAAATGGGCCAAGGAAGAAGCTGAGTGTTCAAAGCCCAACTTATGTGCTTTGGTGGATGAGGGCGAAGGGTCAGGTGCTCAGGTTCTTGGAAGTCATCACTTTTTACCTGTATATTCTCTTAATCTAAGCTCCCTGCTGAAAAACATGGTTTGGAGAAGTGTGTTAAAAGAAGGTTTTGTTAGAACCTTCAGTTGTCTTATACCTTTTTTAAACTTCCCAGTTAAATTCTTTGATTCCTCAACAACCACTTTAGGTCCCAGGCCACCTACCTACTCCTTGTTCACCCTGCAGTAAAATGTTACGCAGTATATCACTGAACTTTCTGAAACTGATTTAGTATTTACTTCATGACTGACATCTTCAGGTTTCCATAGTTAAATATTTAATCTTCAGAACCGTAGTCTATGCAGCAGACTATATAGTCTAGTAGTGATGAAAGAAGACACTAGAGAATATTTGAAAGAACCACTTTTTCTTTCTAAATATCAGCACACCAGCCCTCTAGTACCCCAGTCATTAAGCAAGGACTCTGTTTTGTGGGAAAAGAATCAAGTTTTGAAAAATCATCTCTCTTATAGATCAAAATCAAAGTATGTTTTATTTTTCCAGCCAAAAAATGGAGGTGAGTTGTAGCCCCCTTCATAGGCAACTCATTCAGGGGTAGCTTTCTTCCTCCTCGTTCTCATGTGGAACAGGAGTATATAAATAAAACACACTTCTATAAAAACTTTAGGTTCAATGAATGTGTGGTCTTAGTGAGGTTTTGTTGAGTAAGTCTGCTCTGATTTTGACAAAGAGAGTAGGACTGCTGAAGTTTGCGGTCATGTCAAGAGGATGAGCACCTGTAGGTGACTTCTTGGCATTACAAACCACAGAGGCAGATATATGGGCGGAAATCCAAGCTATTAGGTATGTTTCCCTGGGATGAATTTTTACTGAGATATATTTTTTTTTAATTATGAAGCTTGCTTTTTTTCTTTCTTTATTGTATTCTTTTAACAATATGTAGAATGTCACTGTTTTTCACTTTAAATGAGAGGTGGAATACAATTTAAGAAATTCCCTTGTGTGGTATAAATTCAGTTGCACTGACTTTTTATAACAGTATTGTAAATAGTTAAAAACCTACACTAACATTAGAGTTATAGGGTACTTAATATCTGCTGTGATGGCTGTAAATACATATATTCTAACAGAAATGACATAGTGAATTTCATTTATTTGTGTGGTTTGTTTCCTCTGAGGCTTAAAACAAAGTCTACAGTGAAACAGATGGTTTTATACATCTCTAAATTAACAAGCCAAACAGGCCAAACCAGGAATGTGGCAAACAGGCTGAAATAGATTAAACAGGACCCTTTACTTACTATGTCACTTAAATCTATTTTTAAGAATTAAAATATACAGTAATGGTAAAGAACCCATAAATGTACCAGCTCTGGAATATACTTTTTCCTAATTTTAGCAAACCATCCAACACACAAATTGTAAGAAATAACAACTCCTAAACACTCTGTCTCTGCAAGTGGTTTGGAAAGTGCAGCCTGTGTAACCGTACCCACAGGGCTGAAGCAGCTCTTGTTATAGGCAGTAGTTGTTCTGTTGGGAGACCTGAGGTAGAAACACGTCTTTTGGGGGCTGAGGATGTGCCCCTCGCCCTGTGCCCAAACACGAGGAGCTATGTGAAATCCCCAAGGCCTCTGGAGGAGGCTCTGGGTAGTCTTTGGCAGTCATCACTGTGCTTTCCTTCTTCAAACCCCAGCCGGATTCTAAAGTTGGTTTTAGCAGAGGGTTGGGTGATGGTGGCCAGTTCTGTTTGCAGCTGCCCAGCGGTGCTCCAGTGTAGAGAGGCAAGAGTAGTTACTGCGGATACCAGGCAAAGCTGGGGGCCCGTGTCGTATCGAGGGACATCACCATGCAGAACTTCTCCTTCCCCTCAGTGGGTAACTCCGCCTGGCACCTCCTCCAGCTCTTGCCTTCATTGCTAGACTGATGCAAGGCGTATTTCTGTGTAGACCATTGCTTTGATCTCCAAGCTGAAATTCACACAGTGAATCCCCATTGTCCTCTTTTCTACCTCCTTGAAGTAATTTTTCTTTCTTTTTTTTTTGGTAGAAAATGGACCCAAAATTAGAAGCCTTGGGGTCTCTAGCTGTTAGGGCTCACATGTACACTGTATGTTTCTAATGAGGTGCGTGGGTCCAAGGGCAGATGAAAAAGAAGAGACAGCTACAAAAAAATTCCACCTGTCTTTTTAAATCTGGTGGAAGAACCTACCATAACCATCAGATTGTGTCTATCCTGCTGGTTTTATGGATGTAATCAATTAGCTTCATGCAGTAACAAGGCAATAAGCACAAAATCAATGAGCTTGGTATGGTAACAAGGTAATAAACATAAAATCAAAGAATGGATAGTAAGTAAATAAAATAATAGTGGAAGTATTTACTGGAGATAAGAGGGTAATCCGATAGTTGAATTTATGTGTTCCAAAAATGAAAGAAATCCCAGGTGAATCCTCCCTTATGTTCAGGCTCCTGGAGACACGACATCATCTTCTCAGGGGCAATTTGGAGCACGTTTGCTTCTCCCCACTTTGCTTGTTTTCCCTGTGCGTGATGACGTGAGCAATTGTCCTTAATTAACATTTCCTGGGGATCTTGGGTGGAACCCTAGCACTGACCCAATCAAAACAATATATTTTTTCAAGGCCAGTGCAATGACTTACTCAGTAAATCTGTTTTGTGCTGCTGAAGTGCTGTGTTACAGTCCACACCTAAAAGCCATAAAGTGAGAAAAAACAGGGGCCGGGAGTCCTGGCTATCTTGAATAGCTTGAAAATGCTTGAATAGCCCAAAGTTTGGAAATGAAGTCACTCCCAAACAAATGGTGATAGACACCAGAGGATTTTTAACGCTTTGGGCTGCAGCCACGTATCGCCTGACTGTACGCCAGCCGCTTCGCCGCAGTGAGCTCGGCCTCTTGCCACCCCCTTTTCATCCTCCAGTTGTTTCCTCATACAAAAACTCTGGTTTCTCTTGACATCCTCTCTGTTTTCTGCTCGGCACTGTCAGGACGTTCAGTCCATCTTTGGAAAATATGCCATTGTTTTCACTTTAGAGACCCTCGGCTGCCTCTTGCTCGACCCATTTTCTTTCATACGTCATGCTGGTTTTTTTCCTGGGAAGGATATTAGCTTGCACAGTCCTCTGCATTTCCAAGCGTGAGCCCACACATTGCACAAATTAACTATGTATTTATAGCATGCAGGAGCATTGCAACACAAGAGAGAGGTCTGGGCGGTATCTTGCAACTCTGTAGTTTACTCAAGAACGTGGAAGGTGATTTAATTTCAGCGAGAAGGCAGCTAAAAGTCCCAGGGAATTTATCTGCTCATGCAAGTGTTTGGAAATACTAGAAAAGCACAAGGCTAGACGCGGCATTGGAAAATTATCTTTTTCCTTGGGAAACAAAAGGATTTCACTGCAGGACGCTTGGGGAGGAGGAGCAGGGTGCTCAGTGTGTGTTGTTTTGCTAAAGTCAGTGTTGATGGTAGCTAGCCCTGTGGCTGAAATTCTCTAATCATTTCATAACCCACTTTAAAATAGTTTTCAGCCTTTTGCTGCCTGCTGTGGAAGAGCAGCTGACCCGAGACTGGCCAGTGCATTTCCCTGGCTGGCCCTGCAGTGTTGATTAGTGTGAATATTTCAGCCTCTACAATCCTGTGTTTAAGGTCACATCCTGGATGGATATATTCAAAACAAACTTCCTAAAGAGGTGGAATATGTAATCTCACAATATTTTGGTCATTCCAAATAGCAAAGTCTCATAAAGTAAACTCAGCTGCAAAGGGTTTTAAATGCATTGGCTCCATCTGTCTTGACTTCAAGTCTTCAACTTTTATGTGCCTCTTCAAATTGTGTTTTGTTTTGGGTTTTTTTTCTCAGTGAGGCCCGTATTTTAGCTTTTTTTTGTATCCTTTGTCTTTCTTCCTCCGCAATTTCCTTCAATTCCTCAAGTACCTCATTTTCTAATGCTGGCAATTGTCATATTTGCATGTTTTTTTGAAGAATTTGTCTGTAGATGTCTATTTTTTTTTGACAATTTTCAACAGCAAGTCTTTAATCTCCTTTATTGTAAAAGATGAGATATTGCAGTATTTAGGGGTTGGCCTCTGTTGCATCTGTGTAATGGATATATGGCCAAAATGTTTGTGATGCTAAAGCCCATCTCCTCAAAGAGATAGCTACTTAACTGCCGTTATTTCAGACATAGACCCTAAACAGGATTTATGCCTCACTCTGGGCTGGATTTATCTGCGTATTTGGTCATTAATCTCCCTTTGAAATCAGTGAGAATCAGTTTTAAAAATTAGGATTATGTCTCTCCCAGACTTTAAGTGAAACTTAAGCTCCCAAGCAAATACATTAAACATCTTCTCATTTGAATAATCAAAATCAATGGGAGTTATGCAGCTGGGGGCTTTGGAAAGTCCCCGGAGTCTTTCACCTGCATCTTTCAGCACTACACGTCTTTGAAATTGTGGCCCTGAGGCACTTTTGAATATGTTACCTGTCCTCTGTAATAGGATGTGCGTGATACTACTATTACAGATGAAATTTCTGCTTTCGTATCTCTCGCTGATGAGGGATGAAGATTTGCAGGTACAGAACAGCAGGTCCCTAATGAGAGGAGAGGGCAGAAATGCCATTGGTTTCTAACTGGCGGTTGGATGAAAACCTGAAAGCACGTCTAATTCGAGCTGTTAAAAAGAAAGTGATGATTGAATACTTCGAAGTAATGGTACACCCTGTATTCAGAATCATGCTTTCTAAAATAAAAACCTTTTTTTTTAAAATGGGAAGGATATTTCAGCAGTGTAGAATTGACTGGATTTTAAAAAAATAAGTAATTTATAAGCACCGATACTCATTATTTCAAATTGGCTCATTTCAATATGTACACTTCAGATCTGAACTAATTCTAAGAATTTTCACAGATAACAAATGCAAGTTCAGCTCTGTTCATCTGAGGAACTTCAGCTGACCGTAGTTGAACTATTAGTTCGTTTGAGAATTTGGATATACGTGTGTTAACTTCATGTTTAGGCTGTTCATTATAAACCAGTGGCTGTGACAAGTGAGATGAAGAGTTTCTGATGAGGCCTCAGGAGATTATTTTTGTTCATTATCCGTGTTGCCATACCACAGCGGAACTTGTACTAGTGGTTGGGCATTTGGGAGGTCCCACAGGAAATACCCGCTCATGAGGGGGTCATTTCCAGTATGAATTAGGTGAGCATTGCTGGTTATTATTCACTGGAATGTGCCTTGATGCCCTGATGGCCATAGCACAGAGCATCACCCAGGTTTTGGTACCATCCTGAAGGTAGAGGGTAGTTACTGTTAAAAGACAAATTTTTCCTTTACTCTAAATACCAGATGAACTTTAGCTGTAAAGATTGCAGTAAGGAGATTTTGAGTTCTGGCAGTGTGGTTTGTATGATGGAGTATGGGTAATTAGTATCAGCTTTCAAGTTTTGGATGCTTTTCTTAACCAAACCACTTAGATTTTAAGAGGTCACTATATTTATTGCATTGACTCCCCACCCTTATCCCTTTTAGTAATATAATAAAAGAATCTGCTTAATTATTTTATGATACCATAGTTGATTTTATTAAAGTGATCTTGAGACCGTAATTCAGGAAAGTACTGAGTCTTTTGGTGCAAAGTGATTTACAATGTTTAGAGAAACTTCTCAGGGCAATGGTTTGTGGGCAAGAATGAGGAGTTCCAAGAGCCTCAGGGAGGAACTAAGAAAAATAAATTAGTCATGAAGTTAGAAAACAAAGTCTATGACCTTTCTAAAGCCAATGTTGCAGTCGAAGATGAGATAGAGACCCGTAACATGAAGCTACCTAGTGCCTTGCCAACACATCTGCTCTGGGGAATGTTTTTCATTTTGATCAGAAGCAGCTAACTTGGACTTGGTAACATCTACTGACTCTCACACCAGGGAAGGTAAATCAGGACTCATATTTGCATAGAAAATGCCAGATTCGTATCTCCGTTTCGCAATGTACATTGCCAAGCTCTTCTCAGACTGCCTGTTGCTTGTGGTTTTGAGCAGAATGATAGATGTTTTCCAAATCTGAGATCACAGTCTGACCTTTAAGTTTCATGTGTGTTGTATGCTTTCAGTATTCTTTTTTCCTTGTAACGCTCTACAAAGATTTCTGAAAAAAAGAGTTCCTCTCTGAGGAAATGAGGAAATGCCTTGCAAGGACTAGAAAGGGAGACAGGGAGCCCTGGATTTTTCCTGGTGACTTTCTAGGTGACCATAGTTTATCCACCGGAGGAATTAATGTAATGTTATTCCTCAGGGATTAAGATGAAGCTTTGGGAATGTTAGAAATGTTAGTTTGGGCTCTTCAAAAGCATAAAGGAGGTGATGAAAATTGAAGAGGATAGTGATGTTTGAAGTGGGAACACGGAAGAATAAAGCGAGAGGAGAACGCTTTTGGGAGGGTCAGATTACAGACGTTTGTGCTCAGTATCCACCATGACATTTCTGGTTCCTAGTCTGTAATTCAGAACAGCCGTTTCTTACAGAAATAGACAATCACTGGATGCCCACCAGGCACCGAGGCTTTGCTGCAGATAATTATGATCTGATGAATGAGCTGCATCTCGGGCTGGACTCAAACAATGGCTTGCCAGAAGCTCTGCCATCCCGTGGGGAAGGCGCTGATGCTCTCCAGCTCCTCTGCTATGGCTCTGGCAAGGATTCACACATGGTCCCTGCTCTGCCCGAGAGCACGTAGCCATCGGTGGTTTCTGCCACAGCAGTTACATAAGGATGTTGGGTGATCAAAGAGCGGGCTAATTGTGTTGGATGGATCAGCAATTCATGGTGGCTGAAAAGCCAGATGCGTAAACTACATTGTGTATCGTGCCCTCTCTGAGTGGTTGGATGTGCCCTCCGATGGCTGCTGTAGCTGGGTCAGATCCGTTTGAGGATGATGGTGGCCAGAGGTTGAAACTATTTGATGTCCGTCAGGGGTGTGTGCTCAGGGAGCCAGAGGGAGCGGTGCCCACCCAACCACACGGTGCAACGCGCGGAGCCACGGAGGGTGCGCCAGGGGATGAATTCAGCCCTGATGATTTATGGTTCAGCGGGATGGAGCCGTGTTGTGATGAAGTGGGTTGTCTTTTGCACAGCAAAACTCTGCAAGGCTGGGAACTCCTTCAGACTGCATGAATGAGTTTGCCAATGACTTGCCAAAATATGCAGATTATTCTTTTTCCTATTGCGCATTGCTTTAATTAGAGATTCGGGGAACCACCTGACTTTCCCTAAATGCCCTGCCAGCTCTATCAGCAGGTAGCCCGCTCTGCACCAAGACTAACAAAACTGCAGGCTGTTATTACCACTTGGGATTGGACCCCGCTTTGCTCAATAATAAAAACTTTGGAGTGCTTCTTTTACAAAGCGTAATTCATTTCACAGATGCTTAGCTTGTCTTTAGCTGGGTTTTTCTGATGTATTCTATGTATTTACTGTGCTGACTTGAAACTCACTCAGGGCAGAAGAATTATAAAATAAGCAGAGGGAGACAGAATTAAAAGATAAATAAAGTCTCTGTTTTTCTTATGTAGCACCAGTCTGTGCCAGCCTGATTTCTAGACAGAAACTTTAAATAGAAATGCATGTTTTGCTTTGATTGAAATATCCAAGAAGAATAAAACAAAGTTATCCCAAAATAGTTTGTGAACTACAATAGCTTGATGAAAGTCTCTTTACAGTATTCTACCATGCTTTGAATTCTTTGAGGTTTACCCAGCCTTCTTCATCACCCTCTATAAATGCTGAATCACTGTAGGACATCTAAGAAGATTTAATGCATTCACTGCCTTCAGTTCAGGAGCTGTGAGTTGGGGACGGTCTCTCTGTACTTTCTTTTCCTGTGCAGCTACATAATTTTAGACTTACTGATCTAAGAACAGGACATCCTCTGATTTTTCTTGCGTTGATGTGATCCAGGATGCCCTGCTGAAGCACATGGAGATGCGATGCTGGAACAGTACTCTGTAATGATTTCCACACCTGTGTGCATTTATTTTACAGACACCTGAACGTATGTGATTAGATCATATATGATATATGTATGCGATTATAACATGACAGATAACATTGTCTGATTATCTCTGCTTTGAAACAAACATTTTGGCAGCTGTGTTGGATGAGAGCTTGGAGCTTTCAGATTCCACAGGTCGGCTGGTCATTTTGTGCCCTGTACAATGATCTGCATGAGCTTGACTCTGCTCCCCTGTGGAAAGAACAGGTGGAAATGTGGAGATTCTGAGCTGGGGATTCTGGAGGCCCTTTCGGTGTCTGCATTTTTCATGAACCTTTGAGAGCACAACGTTCAGTCCCTTGGATCTCATATCTTTAGTAACTTCCTGAACCCAATAGGTGCCAAAAAAAGAGAACATCATCTATTTCGGTGTGTTATCGATGTGCAGTGAGACACGACTAGTAAAGCCACAGTTTAGCTTAGAGAAAGGCACGGGGGTTTCAACTCAGCTGCTGTGTGAAGGGAGGTTGGACTCATCCTTATTAATGAAACCAAGACCCAGAGCTTTGAATTGACCCACTGTCTTGTAGAAAATGCAGTATCCCAAGAGAACCAAGGAGCTTTTTACAGTGCTTATGCTTTTTTTCCGTTCATTCACAGTTTGTTTGTTAGATGTCGTTTGCATGAACAGTCAAACAGTGTTTCGATTCTGTTCGTCAACATTTTCCAGCCAAGTTTCTTTTTGGCATGCAGCAGCGATACGGTTTTTCTGTTACTCAACTATTGTTAAAAGAGGCTTAGGTTAAATTCTGGAAGTTAATGAGAGCACGGTGTGCAGCAATTTGGATTATGCTTTATGAGCTAATTAAATACTTACTTACATGCTGTGTTTACTGTCCTCTACACACAGGAGGTTTTGTTCAGTACTGATTTCATGTACAGGTAATTTACAGCTTATTTCAGCCTCATATCCGTGATGCATGTGCTCTCTTCCCACTACACAAAGAGTGAGGCAAATTGATACCCTTGCCTTTCTTGACAACACGCAAGGCTCTTTTTCCTGGGTGAAAGAATTTTTTTGTAAAGAAAAATGCGTGTTTATGTCTTGTGTCTGTGTTTAGTAATGGTCCCCTAAGTAAAAGATTATTTTTTTAAAAAAATACAGGAATATGTAGTTAGTCTTCTAATATTTTATTTAGGTGTGGAAATAAATAATCTAATTTCCAGAGGTGGTGTTTCCAAGGCATATCTGAACAGATCAGCTGCTTCTACACTGCAATGACAACAGTGGCCCCTGAAGCCAGCCCTAGCCATGGGCTCCTCACCCACTGTCTTCCAGCCAAGAATCTACTCAGCAGCCAGTAGTGAGCCCGGATCTGGGCATCCCGCGGCAGTTCCTGGGCAGATGCTGGGTGTGAGTGCTCCTGGCTCAGCCACGCTCTCTCCTAACACCAGCACAGAACGCTGACGACATTTGAAAACTTGGACTTTCACCAGACATAAGATTAAGCTCTTATAGCCAAAAATGCAGATAAAATGAATTAAAATTCACTTTAAAATGGTAGTGGGGATTGCTCAGCAAAACTTGCACTGATGTATTTAATGATTTTTACAGACATAAAAGATGGGTCATGAAAACTAGGGCTGGTTGAAGAAATAGGACCTTATTTACTATGTTTTTTATGAAGGATTTTCTGAAAGTTATTTATTAGCTTACAGTAATGAATCTATTTTGTAGGAATAAATTAAATTTAGGCCCAGCCAGCAAAGCAATCTAGTTTGGTGCAACCGTTACCAGGAGGAGGAGGTTTTAGAAAAGACACTTGCCTTGCAGGGAATCTCATCTGCCTCTTCTAATTTGTAAAGCTAAACCCCTGCCATTTGGCTGAGTCTCATGCAGTCTTCATCACTGAGTACCTAAATCAGCTTCTTTAGTGGTTAATATTTGCCCAGCTTGCTTGTAGCAGTGTTTCCTAAGTAATCTTCATGCATCCACTTTTCATTCTTTGCTCTAAATATTTACAGTTTTCAGTGTTCCTAGGGTGATTTCCCTGTGTGTGTGTGTGTGTGTTCAGTTACGTAGCTCTAGTATAAAAAGAAAAGAAGACGGGTTTTAATTTGCTGGCGTTTTCTAGCTTTTGTTCTGCTTGCAGAGTTTAACGCTGATGAGTTTTGACACACGATAAGGCCAGCCCATGTGGCCAGCCGTGCTTTTCCAGCGAGGTATATCCTCCCGTCAGGGTGTGATGTGATAGGTCCCAGATGGGAGAGTTGCAGGGTGCAGCTGAGCCGATCCAGCAAATGGCGAGAGAGAGAGCAGTCCTGTCCCTCTGCTCCCTCATTCCCTTCTCCACTGTCCTTCTTGTCCGTCTTCCTCCTTGTCTGTCCTGTCAGAGCTGTGCAGGGTTTTGCTCGGGTCGCCGTCCTCTGGACTCTGGTGGGCACGGGCAGCTGGGACGAGGCAGGGAGGAGCTGGACTCTTCCTGCTCAGCAGCAGTGGCTGTTACATCAGCCGCAGCGTGTAGGTTGCACCATGGTGCCTGTAGGTCTGTTTTGACTGGCACTTAAATACCTGTTAATGTGAAGTCTGTGATGATGTGTTGATTTTAAATGATTTCCTGAATTACGTCCTGTCGAGATACTACAACACAGTTTAAAAAAGCAAACATTCCCTCATGCGCTGGTGGAATTTTCCCCATCCTATATGGGATCATAAAGTGATCTTTGGTGTAATGACAGTACACAAAAGGTACTGCTGTGTCACTGTGTTCACCGGTACTTGTCGCCAGAACTGTGGTTAAAGTGCTGAATTCTTTTGCAGGTTAATGAAATTTATCATGATGAGTCCCTGGGTGCTCACATTAACGTTGTCTTGGTGAGGATAATCCTGCTGAGCTACGGCAAGGTAAGCAAAGGTTTATTTAAATGGAGGATATCAATATCTCTGAGCTTCATTCTTTTCTGAGCAATGTAGTTACTGGTGACACGTATCAGTTTCATTTTCAGTCACAGATTGTCTTTACCAGTCTGTGAATATAAAGAACTTTCTTTATGTTCATGTATGTTTATAATTTGAACTTCACATTTCAAATAATTTTTGTTTCTTCTGGGTTTTCCCTGTGTCATTTGAAGTTGCTGCTTAGCTCTGGCAGTCTGTCTTTTCAGATTTGCTTGGAATAATCCGTGAAATATAGGGAACATTTTGGTTCCTAAAGAAAACACAAGGTGTTCTGGCAGAACTGTCTGTAAGTAACAATAAACACAAGATCAATGCTGCAAGATGCTTAGGGCTACAGCCTCATTCCAAGAACTCAGTTAGCTCTTTGAATTTGTTCGTTAGTTTATTAGTGCTTAAAGTCATTTCACTCATTTCACTTATTGATGGGTCTTTGGCCGCATCACAAAAAGAGCTGTTGCGGGTAGCACCGTGTAATCTGCATGTGGACAGTCTCCTGCTGGATTCTGGATCCATAATCTGTGGTGGAGGGTGTTTTGGTTCCTGGGTTATCCTGCTGCTTTCAGCAGGGCGTAAAACAGAATAACTCTAGCGTCACGAGCTTGCCCTAAATAACCATGAGGATAATTTTTCTTGCGTTTCTATATCTGGTTCTTAATTACCTGAAGAAAAGAAAATGAATGTAAAAGGTATCATGTCAGAGCTCCTCCACCTGATGGTGTGTATAAGTATAAAGTTTTTTGTGCTCATGTTTTTAAAGCTCTTGATCAGAGGACTAGTACCAGAGAGTAGAAGGTGAGGAGGTTTCTCTTTGGAGGGTTGAGATCATTTAGCAGTGAAAAAGCAGAGAGAAAAGTTCTTAGTTGCTGAACCTGTTCGCAGGAATTAGAACAAAGCCTCCAGTATTTTACTATCCCACACACCAGCACTAACAATTTTTAGGAATATGTATTCGAAGTACATAGTAAAGGGAAGGGCACATGTACAAGTTAAGGCAGTACATGAATGAAGCAGCCTGTTTGGCTTCACAGTATGAAAATATTATCCCAGCTTTGTTTGAGTAAGCATTTCTTTTGAAAGCATGGAGCTGATATCTTCAGATTCATTCGCTTCATTGTAGGCAATTTATATATATTATCAAGGGTGCCATTTAAATAATCATAATAATTACATTAGGCTTCTGTAATTGATGGAGCATGTACCATCAGTGTCAGGTTTATGACAGCACTCTGAGCTATTGCCAATTCTCCACCCCTGAACAGCCTTCTACTGTTCTGTGGGCTGTTTTTTCAAAGAGCCTTATATTATTCAGTACAATATGTCATCTGTTGATAAGAATAATATGGACAATACTTGAGTTGCATAGCAACTCACTTTTAAATGTTTCTTGCTTGAAGGTACTCCACTCCTTGAAATGTACTTATTTTTTAATGTTTTCAAACATGGGCAATTGTACATTCAAAAGTTTAAGTAATTTCCATAATTGCATTAATTACCATGCGAAGATGAGAAAAGGGAAGGTGTTCCATGGTGATCACATGTTGAAATTACTTCAGGGGCAAATTCATAAGATCTGGCACAGTTTCACTGAATTAGCACTTTGTGTGTTATCTCCTCTAGACTTAAACTGAGGGCATGGCGGGCTGAGACCTGCCAAGGAGCACCAGGTGTGGGTGCTGACTGGGTGCATGTTTGGGGGAGGACAGTGTGTGGCTGTGCCGTGCCTGGAGCAGGCATCCTGAAGCTACCAGCCACTTGCCTGACTCCCCACTTTTCTTTTAGTACTTCAAACAAATGATCAACGCAATCTGACAAACCAGAGGGACTGATGTGAAGGCTTTGACCATAGAATCATAGAATGGCCTAGGCTGGAAGGGACCTTAGAGATCATCTAGCCCAGCCTCCCTGTCATGGGCAGGGACACCACCTCTCGACTAGACCAGGCAACACATGGAGACCGAGCGGGAATCGAACCCGCAACCAATGTTGTCAGCACCGCACTCAAACCACTGAGCTAACTGGCCCCCATGCCTGACTATTGCCTGCTTATCTGTCAGTTCCATCAATAAGACAGAAAAATGTGTCCTGCAAAGACTATTAAATATCGACAGTGGCAGATATGGAATATACTGTGCATTTCTCTGTATTTTCTTTACATTGACTCTCAAAGTCATTGCCTTTTTTTAAGTGATGTGATACTGCAAATAAGTAAACAGCGTATGAGTAGTGCAGTTTTCTTCAAATTGGAAAAAAAAAAGAGCTGTCTTTTTGCTTAAGTAGTAGGAAGGCTGGTTCCAAACTTTGGATACATTTGAGATTAATATAATCCAATGTTTGGGCAAATTATTCCAATTAGACCTATTTTGGTTGTAACAGCTCTGTCATTCAGCTAGCTCTAGAATACTCAGGGGAGCATGCAAAGCAACCACTATCACAGAGCAGGTGGCAAGAGATCAGCTGAGAATGAATTTAAAAACCCTGACTGGTTATTGTAAAATTTGTTTGGAAACATTTAAATCCTGAGCACTGCATAAAATCCTCTCATCACCTCTTTGAGGTGGATGAATAAAGATTATTATTCCCATTTTACAGCTAAAAAACCAAAGATGTTAAGTGTTATTTTCCAAGGCCACACGGAAGGCCACTGGCACGCTGGGGATAAGACCTCAGAAATTCCTGGCTCCAGCTCCACGCTCTGTCCATCAACAACGGTGACTTTGTGTGTGGATGAGCCGCCCTGGCACAGCGGCAGAGAAAGCACACGCGTTAGCTGGTGTGAGTGTAATTAATAAATTATTAATAAATGAAAGTTGGAAAGACTTTTTCGGGAGCTGCAAAGGCTTCAATAAATGCAGCCACCTGAGGTTTTTTAAGGGTTATTTCTTGAGAAATGTGAACGTGGCAGCGCAGGACACCCCTGAACCATCCTTTGGAGCAACATGCACAGCGCATGTCACCTGTACTCAGACTGGAGGAGGGTGGCATAGGCTGAGGGATGCTGTGTCTGCTTTGTACGCATCTAGGGTGGCAACCAGTACAGAGAGAGTGTGTGTGTGTGTGTGTGTGTGTTAGCTATAAACCAGCGCTGGCTCCAGGACGAGTGGTTGTACTCTGGCCACGTGTTAGCTTGGCCAAGTTGAAAGAAGAACCTGACACCAAGACCCCTTACGGGAGGAAAGAAAATCCAAATGGCTTTAAGATGGCAGTTCAGGAAGGAAAGTAGCATGGGGTGGATGCCTACAATCTCTCAGGGCAGGACTGTTCAACCGAAAAGGATTTTTCAATTGTGTGTGTCTGTGTTGGAGATTAAAATAGCTTACTTGTAGAATTTTAGAATTAATTGTGGGATTGCTTAAAAGTATTATGACTCGCAATTTGTTTTGTTTTATGAGTGACATTGTTAGCATGAGTAGCCAGATTTATTGAAGCCTTAGGCCCCGACTGTGGACTTTTACGTAAGTACTGATTAACTTAGGCTGAAGAAAGGCCCTGAAACCAATGCTAATTGAGAAAGACAAGAACAAGAGAAACTGCATCCTCGAGATAAAGAATGACCACATGGAGAGATAAAGGATTGAATGATGAGCAAGAAGACCCCAGACCCACATGTTTCTATTGGACTGAACCATCATGTGAGGGGAGGTGAACTTGGATTGTAAGGGTATAATTGCCCAGGGATTTCTTTGTTTGACTCAAGCTGAAATAAACCGAGCCTGTGGCAGAACCGAGGGTCTGAACTCTTCTTCACAGTCAGGGGCTAAGATTGGATCCAGCCACACCTAGGCTCCTCTCTGTGAGGAAGTTCAAAAAGCAAGGGGGTCCAGTCTGAACCTCACAACTCGGCAGGAGGGTCTTCGCGGACTCTTCTACAGTCTGAAATGTTAGTAGGGCTCCTGCTGCCTTCATTTGGGACAAGATTTTACCTTCGATCTTTTCAGAAAATGGTGCTCTCTTCATCCCTGCCATCTGACCTTTTCATGTCTAAGCTTGATGCAAGCAGGGAAGATGTTCTTGGTTCAGCCAGGGTGGAAGGCAGTGGTTCAGTCTGATCCAGGTTCTTCTCTCTGTTTCCCAGAGGATGGTGCAGGTGATGCTGCTGAGATGGAAGGACAAACCAAGGTTATCCTTTAAATCTGCTGTTCATCCTTACCATTTTGTTGTTGCCTCTAGTTGAAGGGAAAGGGCTGAGTGCTCTCCTTGTCTCTGCTTGTCCTGGGAGGACACAAAGACTTCTGGCTGAGAGCAATTGTGCTTGGCAATGCAAGAAGTTTGTTAGCTGTACATAAGGGTCACAGAATAGCTGTGCGTGACGGGCACCTCTGAGCATCATGCAGTCTGACCCCCCCTGCGGAAAGCAAGGTCACCTAGAACAGGTTGCTCAGAACATTGTCCAGATGAGTTTGGAATATCTTCAAAGACAGAGACTCTACAACCTCTCTGGGCAACCTTTCCCTATGTTACAATAAAACCACAGTAACCCTCTTAGAGTTTTTTTCCTTGAGTTTAAATGGAATTCCTTATATTTTAGTTTGCAACTATCACCTCTTACCCTTTCTCTGGATACCACTGAGAAGACTGGCTCAGCTGACTTTGCTTCCCTCCCAATAGGTGTTTATATACATTGACCAAGCCTCCTCTTCTCCAGCTTCTCCTTGCATGCGAGTTGGGTGTCTTAGTTTCCCACTGACACTGGTAGATGCAGAAGACCTGAAAGAGTCATCAGGAAACAAGCTCTGATCTTGCAGTGTATTATACAAATGTGTCTGAAGATGGAGTTGTTGACCCCAGCCTTTGGCCATCTCCAGTAGCCAATTCTGCACAGTCTGAGTTGCAAGGCCAGAACCTATATACTATATAGCATTTTGACTGCTCTTGATCTTTTCCCACTGTTTTCATATGTTTAGGATGAGGATAAAGATGAAAGGAGATGTTACGCCTCTCGTTTTCATCTGGGTAAATTGTTCAATTGCCTTATTTATATATTAGACTCGTAGCTTATAATTTCCCAGTGTGTTTCATTGGGACCTTGAAGAACGTAGAGCTGGCTTATCGCATAAACAGTACTTTGTATTCCTGATCTACTTACATTTATACAGAATTAGGGATTGAAAAATGTTTACAAACTGCTGCCATCAGAAAGCTTTACAAATCCTTTGAATGCAAAATGACAGCTTGCTGAATGAGCTATTTTTGTTAGTTTGGCTACCATGGACACTCAATAATTGTATTTATTTACTTTTTGTTTGGCTTATTTGGGATGAGAGAAGAATATAGAAGATCTAATCCAGTATACAATGAGCAATAGAAGCGCCAAGTAGAAACAGTGTAAACAGTGTGTTTTGCAGAGACTGTACATGTTCAGGAAAGGAAAGTCCTGTGTTAAATTGTTTCTCGAATGTGTGCTCTGCTGTGGTCCAACTTTTGCTACCATCGTTTTAAGTCTATCAGGTTAAGCATATTTCTGCTCCTTCTGGAGCTCCTGAAGAGCAGCAAAGCCTTCTTCGTTGCTACTCTTGGAGCACCATCTAATGGAGGAGTTAGGAAAGGTCTTTTTCCAGCAAGCTTCTGACCAGCCTCAATTTCTTACGCTTTTATCATCAAATAGCCGCTCATCAACACCATTGCAAGGTTGTACCCACTTATGTCAAATAGCAGATAAATAAAACAGCTGGTTAAAGAAAGTTGCCACTCTACTGGTGTGTCTTTCATACTTACTGGCAACATGAACAATCTTGAAAAGTTTGGGTAGAATCTCGACTAAATGTGCTGTTTTCTTCTAAGATAACTTTGTATTTGAAGTTGTTAAAAAAAAAAAACCCCTACATATTTCTTACTTTCCAAACAATCTCCACAAGTATTTGAAGGACCTTCCAGTCATCTTCATAAATGACTTGTTCTTCAGTGTCTTTGTAAGAGAGAACTGAACATGACCCAAAAAACAAGACAGGTAGCAAAGAAGGCTCGAAGGCCTCTGGATCTGCTGCCCTGCTTTGCCTCTTTATAGCAATGGTATTTGCAACTCAGTTTTCTTCTGGTTTTGTTTTGTTTTTTCTGCTGCTTCCATCTAAGAAGGAAGGAAGCAGAAATGAAGGCAGAATCAAAAATGGAGAAAAATGGAAGTAATTAGAAATTGAGTTTCCCAGAACAAGGATCTCAGCTGGTTCTCTAGGGCAGACTGTCCTCACAGCCCTCTGTGGTGTCTCCTCCCATGGGGAATGTTCTCCTAGGTGATACTTTTCCACATCTTGGCCAACATCTCCATCTGTTTCCATCAGCAGTTCTCTAAAATGCCCACAGACTTTTTGCTTTTCTTGCGTGAAAAGGAAAGTTTCTCTTTCCATTGGCAGTTTTCCTGCTGATCAGCTGAGTAATGCTCTCCACAGGCCTGCTGTCCTGTTTGGAAAGAGATCCTTCCCAGCCAGGTCTGAGTTCCGAGCCAGCTGCAGGACCTGCGTGTTCCTGGCAGTTTGGGCCCTTTGCTGGCCAACAGTAACACCTACCCCTCTTCTCCACATGCAGCCTGCTAACCCCCAAATTTCTCTCTGCAGTCTGACAAAGAGGCATTTTACCTTTACTTACAGCCCTTGTTACTGTTCACAGTTCATCTCTTTTCCTCTTTTTTCCTTTTGCTTTATCCATTTAATAAGGAACTGGGGTTTTCTGAGACTGATGAAAGCTCCCCATTGACTTCCAACAGAAAATATTATCAGGTGTTATCTGGTATCTCTACAAGAGCAAAATTTTGGACAACATCCTTCCAAACCATATTACATCTGCCCTGTCTAGTAACAAGCTGTGCCTGGTCCCATGATTTCTCAAGCTCCTTTCTTGCAGGACAGCAGCATTTATCTGTAAAGGCAAGGCAGCTGGAAAAGTGAATAAAAATGCAATGTAAAGACACATCTGGCTCAGGAAATCTCTTATCCAAAGACCTCTGGATCCTTCGAGGTCATTTGGAGGTTCTTTGGTCTGAACCAGTGCAATTGTACAACACAGTGAGGTTGACTCGGACCCCGGATTGGTGCTTCCCCGGCTGTGCAGTATTCGCTGTTAGTACTGTTGGAGCCTTTCTGATTTGGAAGTCCTTGATAAACTGCAGGAAGTGGGATATGGGGTGAAAATTTGCTAGGAATCAAGTGGATTTCTTGGTAGGCTGCTACATTACAGTAAAGAAAGACAGGGATTAGTGGCCAGATGACTTGAGTGCTCAGGGGACTTTGAGCATGCAGCACATAGACTAAGTTTTTCTACTTACTCTTGGAAGTCCTTCTCATTTTCCCTGCTGTGTTGGATGCAAAAAATCCCCACAGTGCTCCACATTAACCGGTTGGTCCTCCTTTCATTTGCTTGAAGACAAACTCTAAAATCACTGTTTGGATAAATAAGTGTTGAGATGCTCTTGAACTGAACCAGTGGTTCTGCTGAGAGCAGACCTAGTGAACAAAAGTGAGAACAGTTGTAGAATCACAGAATAGTTTGGGCTGAGAGGGACCTTAAAGACCATCTAGTTCTAACCCCCTTGTCAGGGGCAGGGACACCTCCCACCAGACCAGGTTGCTCAAGGCACCGTCCAGCCTGGCCTTGAATACTTCCAGCGAGGGGATGTCCACAACTTCTCTGGGCAACCTCTTTCCGTATCTCACCACCCCTTGACTCCTGCCAGATGCCAGCACGGTGCCCAAACCACAGGAGCTGCTGCAGCAGTCTCATCTGGTCTCTGGGAGACTCAGCGTTCATCAGGAAAGTGCTGCAAGTTGCTGTGTTAGTTGATCCAGAGACTGACCTTGGGCTTTTGTGCTGGAGTCCACTGGCAAGGTTTCAGTTTAGTGGGCAGCAAAGAGGTGACATATGACAGAGGAAAGCTATAAAACAGGGGTTATTTGGAAGGTTTTGGATTTTTGTATTCTATCCTTGTCCGCTGATCATGCAGAGATTTTTTTTGCAAACATTTAAATAAATAATTCTTATTTATTTAGGCAAATATTAAACAAAGCACATGTTGATAGTTTGTATTTTTTGTTTGTTTTCTGATCAATGCAGCTTAGAAGGTGTGATGATTTCCATTTGGGAGAATGAACAGAAGGAGGTCATTGTGAGACAAAGTATGATTAGCAAATGATATGCGTGACTTGAGTTTTCTCAGTTCATTTTACAGCATTCTTTCCTTTTTGAGTCTCGCAGTAAGATATCTCACTGAGCTCCTTGAAGGGATTGATTTCTTTTGTGAAGCTTTGGAGAAAGGAGAACAAGGTGGAGATGATGTAGATAAGGTTTTTGCTTGTTTGCCTGTTTGTTTTTGTTTTACCACTGATGGATGTTATTAGAAACCTCAACAGTCATCCAACCTTCTTTAACCAAATAGGATTTTGCTTGAAGAGACAGGATTTTACCCTGTAATAGTAATCTGAAGTTTGTTTAAGTACGTTCTTATGAATATATGAAGATGCAATAAAGGCACAACTGTCCCACCATTTAAATATTGTTATTTGTTGTATTTCCAAGGGAATTATGGCTGGAAGCAGTATGATCCAGCATGGGATTATATTAAAACTTTTTCATTCCACAGTGGTATTAGAATCCAAACTCTGCCTCTATTTAGTTTAATAATTTGTTTTTCTGAACATTTGCAGAATTGTAATATCCCAGTTTTGCCAAAATCAGACCTCAGTTTGGCAGACTTTTCTTTTATCAGTTCCAGTTGTTCTTGCACAGCCCTTTGAGGATTTTCTTTTTCATGTAGTCAATCCTCTGTGTACTCCATCATGCACTCAATTAGAGGACACATCGAATACATCTGTATTTAAAGACAGACTATATTACTTCTCTCTTATTTTTGGCCCCGGCTGAGTTTTGCTCTGCATTAAGTATTTTGGAATAACAAATGCTTACAGTACAGTATAGCATCTAAACTGTAGTGGTTTGTGTTATGGTTACAGTGTTGTCATGGTAATATAATTTTTGCAAATGAGAAGCCAGGGTTCACATATGTGATACAAATCCTGGAAGGTCTGGGATGGGTCAATTAGTCATACAGTTTATAGCATCCCACATACAATAAGCTTTCTTAAGCCTTAGCAATGCACAGTATTAAGTGGAATTAGTTGGGAATTCTTCAGAAAGTACTTTTTTGAAAAAAGGCAGATGTAGGAGTTGGATTTTAAAATACCTTTCTCTTTCTTGTTCAAGAGAATTGTTGTTTGCACCACACCTAACAGGTGGTACCTCATTTGAGTCTGTTAAGCTGTGTCAGCACCCCAATGTAATGCGTGGGTTGTAGGGAGAATGGTGTTCCACAGTGGGAAGTCCCCTTCGGGATGGTCTTCAGACATGGAACGGGATAAAGAAAATGCCCTTTAAAAGACAGTCATTGGGAAAATCCATTTCTGAAAGTAATGATTCAAGTGCAGCTGAAAAAAATGCACTTAGTTTTTATACTTACAGAGCATCCAGGAGTGTTCAAAGGTCTCACAAAACAGCCCTAACAGCTTGGTTTCATGACAGGAGCAGCTGGTGAACTGGGGCTGGGTGCTGGCTCTCTGCTGTTGTTGCAATTCCTTTCCCTTGGCCTCTCGGAATTACCCTTCCCCTGACTGGGCTGGTCCCCGCTGGCCAAGAGCCGATGCAGTTCGAACAGCCACACGGGCTCCATTAGAAACTCTATATCCAGGCTGGAAACGATGGTACAAGATGGTGCCAGGGTGGCATAGAAATAATAACACACAGTGCACAATATGACATCAGTTTTGTCATTAAAATACCCATCTTTTTAGTTTTCTTCTATTGTGTCTTGTTTTTGTTCTGTTACGTCTTAGACTAGTCTTTTCCAACTTAAACGGTTATATGATTCTCTTCTATGATTAATCTACCCATGAAGTTTAGCTATTTTCTTACTTTCTTGGTCCAGTAAAATTTGTTTCTGAAGCATAATTGTCTCTTAATTAAGAACAGACTTTTAATGGAAATGGGATGTTTAGTCAAGTGCCTGAACACGTTGGGAAAAAAACTGCCCAAGCTTTTAATAACTATTGTCGTCTTTTTTCCCTGCGCATGTGCAGTCTATGAGCCTGATAGAGATTGGGAACCCTTCGCAAAGTCTGGAGAACGTGTGTCGCTGGGCCTACTTGCAACAGAAACCTGACACTGGGCACGCAGAATATCATGACCACGCGATCTTCCTCACAAGGCAGGACTTTGGTCCATCTGGCATGCAAGGTAGACATGTATGAGGTTTTGGTTTGCCTTTGTTTCCTGCTCAGCAAGGCTAGTCACACGAAGTTTTATTGTGTATCTTTTGCTTAGTGTTGGTCAATGTTTTCTTTCCCTGAGAGCTCTGCACAGGGCTGGTTTCAGTTCTAACTGCTTCATTTATTATTAGTGGTGGGGTTATTTATTGGATCATTTCTTTGCTCTTGCTGAAGCCAAGAAAATGGGATCCCTATGTAAACAGTCCTAAAAATGCCCAAAGATTAAAGAATAGATTTTGTGTTTAAAAAGTCTCCGAAGATGTTGCTATGTTGCAGCAGGATTGCAAAAAAATATTGTTACAGAGAGGTCTGGAGCAGCAGGGCCAAGTGCTGTCCACTTTTTCCTTTCCTGCAGGGCTCTGCCTCCTGTGAGATCAGGTTTGTTCACTGGAGGGATAAATCTCAGAGCTTTCCCATTCCTTTTGGGCTGCCCGGATCTGCTGGCAGCACAGAGCTGGGGCTCTGCCCTGGCGTTCCCTGAGGGCTGGGACTGCACCGAGCTCCTCGTGAGCTGTAGCGCAGCAGCATGTCCCATCCTTTTCCACTGTTGCCTCATGCGCTTGAGAAGGCAATTTCAGAGTGGTCCTAGAGGTGACAACAGTTTTCTTGGTGAGCCAGGAGTATAATTTTAACGTGTTTCACAGGCTGGTTTCACCTGTTTCATAGATCAGGGAGCATATTATGAAATGTTTGGGGACAGAAATCTCTTAAGAGGACCTCTTCACCTGTGTCACCACAGACCAATGTTTGTCCTAGAGCTTCTCACCACATTGCCTTTCCATACTTGTTAATTTTCTGGAATGCTTGGTATTTCTCACAGGCTATGCGCCAGTCACTGGAATGTGTCACCCTGTTCGAAGCTGCACTCTCAACCATGAGGATGGTTTTTCATCTGCATTTGTGGTGGCTCACGAAACTGGACATGTGTGAGTAGAACTGTGGGCATCCTTTGGTCTGCTTTAAAATAACCCTCAGTACTGATGACTACCGATGACATTGGAAAGGTGCAGTTTATGTTAAGAAATGGTATTCAAGGTTAGCTCTGGCTTCAGGTCTCAGCTCTCTCAAAGCTTTCTTTATGATTTTAAGTAAGCTTTATGTTTTAGTATTTTCAAGTGGAAAAGGGAACTAATACCAAATTATCTTCCAGGGGTGCTGTGAGAGTAGATTGAATGAGGTATTATAGTCTCCTGGTGGAAATGTAAAGTACTTATAATGATGAAATATGAATTCGTTGAATCAGTGGAATACATCATTCTTGAAAACAATCCATATTAAATAAGCACATCATCTGTATTTGTTACTGCTGGTAAAGGATACAATACTGTGTAGAAACGAGGTACCAAGCACCGAGGTTTCAACTGTTCTATATATTTCATAGAAAAATTGCAATCGTTTTACTTATTGATGTGATTAGAGCCAGTAACTGGGCAGCAGTTGTCAGAGCTTTGGTTTCTCCCAGAGTATCTTGGTTTCCCTGTTTGCAGAGAACACCCACTGGTTTCCCGTTTTCTCTTCAGTAAAACAACAGTTCCCAGAAGGCTTCTTCTGAACAGTTTCAATCTATTCTGTTTTCCCTAAGAAACCTGTAGGCCCATTTCTCTCTGTTGTATCAGAATTATTAAGTGCTTTAAACAAAAAATTGCCAAAGTTTATTGAAATCGCTGTAAAAGTATGTTAATTAGACAGAGACATAGAATTGATACCCAGATGGTATTTCATTCCAGAGTTTTTGAATTAGGATTAAAAAGAATACACAGTGGGCTTTAAAAGAGATACCAGATGAGAATTTTTGTCATCCCTCAAATCGCATTCAGCTCCAATCTGTTAATTTGGTTTAAATTAAGGATAGATATCACCCACGTTAGTCAAACAGTGCTCATAAAAAGACGTGATATAAGATCCCAACAAAGAAAAGGAGAAAGTATATTCATAATAAAGCCAAAAGAAGAATATTTTAAAATATCAGAACTTGGGGTAATTTCCTAGAAAGCACCCAAGTCTTTCTGGGATATTTCACGTTTAAACAATGTGGGAGTGCTACTGGGCAATAGTTTGAACTAGCTTTCAGTGTGGGTTGTTGTGGTTTTTTCCCATTCAGAGGACTTATCTACAATTGCAAATTACTTCAACTTAAGCAAAGGTGTGTGTTTTTAGAAGTTAGATAATTCCTGAGTAGCTCCATACTGGAGTATGAGTACATTTCTCTTAATACTTCTGGAGGGTGGACCAAACCCTTAATGAAGAAATGGATTCATTTGGCTGTGGTAATTCACAAATGTGGATGTGCACAGAAGGCCAAAGGCAGCATTTTTAGTCTATTTTGGAAGTGGATTAAGCTAATCACATGAAAGTGCTCTCAAGGGTCAATGCTTCTAGGTGGGAGCTACCACAGACTTTAGCTTCAGTCTCACCCTGTCTCAGTTCTCATGACTTTGCTCATGTGGACAAGGGTGATGGGACTGAAGAACCTTGTTCCAATCAACCCCTGGTGACATTTGGGACGTGGAAGCACTTGGGCACTCAGAGTTCTCCTGTGATGTAACTGTGCTGGCTCTCTCTTGTGCGGGGCAGTTTAGGCATGGAGCACGACGGCCAAGGGAACAGATGTGGGGACGAAGTCCGTCTGGGGAGCATCATGGCCCCCCTCGTGCAGGCCGCGTTTCATCGCTTCCACTGGTCTCGCTGCAGCCAGCAAGAGCTGAATCGATATCTCCAGTGAGTAGCCTTTGATTAAGAAGCACGTAAGAACAATTCTGCATCCAGCATTTGTGCTTTATCCCTTTGTTAGTTACTCGGGTGGGGTTGAACAAAACGAAGACTCCCCCCATCTTATTGGGAATGAGATGCTTTCCCATCAGTTGCAGATAATAATGGAAGTTCTCAATTAGTTTGGCTTCAGCCCCTTTGCAAGTGGTCTCATTTCATTTACATCAGTTCATTTGCTGGACACTGACAGTATATGTGGTGTCCTCTCAGGGGTTCTGAGAAGATGCAGTTATGAACCTCACTGCTAAGTTTCCTCCCTCCCTAATGTAGCTGCTAGCTGGAGGAGTGTCTTTGCTACCAGCAGTGTGGTGTCTATCTTACAGATAGCACATTTGCCTTCAAGGGCCATTTATTGCTTATAATACTTGTAAGTAGTGAAATGATGCTGCCTACAGAGGAAATTCTGCCCTTTGAGCACTCAGAGTTTTTCTTGACTTCAGCAGTTATCTAAAGGAAGAATGTGATTCTAGGATTGTTTCTTCAATTGTTACTTTTCCTTTAAGCATCCTAAATGCAAAGGCTGTTTAAACAGCTTCATCCATGTCCCTTGCCTTCCCTTGATCCTCACACTTTGAACACTGGACCTGCACTGGAGTTCCCTGACAGACTCCAATATTTATGACCGTATTTCTGCTCCTTAGCGAAAAAACCCTCACTTGGTATTATGTGCAAGTTGTATGGAAAAATATGGGGAGACTACTAGAACACCTAGCAAATACTGAAAATGGGAAGGAAGCAATGCAGCAAAGTGTGAGAAGTAAACATGAGTCAGTCTTTTTGTCAATATTTTTATTTTCTTGGATATCTTAGGTATCACAATAAGCAATGAAAATATTGTGAGGGAAGTGTGATTGTTTCCGTTAGCAAGATCCTTTAGACCTTTAGCCATTAAATAAAAATCATCTGGCCTAGAGTGCTGCTCGACATTCTTTTGAATACAGCTATTCTTAAATATCTTATAACAAAGCAGAACAATGGTTTGCTTTGAAGTAAATCTAACCTCAGTATTCTGCTCTAAGCTATCGGTATCTTCAGGGTAAACCACATGATTGCCAGAATAGACTTGTGTATCATCTCTTCATGTCTGTCAAATAACTCGTGAGGTATTTCAGAGATACCGTTGACCACATTGGTCTTGTGAATTAACTAAGGATTATACCGTGATAACCTTTCCGTGGTATTAGCACCAGTCTTCTGTCCTCCGCGTGGCTTAGATGTGATTCTAGTACAACACAGGCTATCCTCACTATTTAGGAGGAGAGGAGAAATTCCCATATTCATCACACAGAACGGAAACTTTCTACAAACTATGGATGGAGCTGAGAGCTATTGGGAGAAACAGAAGAGAGGGAACAAGCTTCAGTGTTTAGGAAAGGAAAGTTTGTAAGTGAGTCACTGCTTCTCAGCAAGGACACAGGAAAACTGCAAGCTTAGTGGTAATCTTGAATGGCTACCCTGGCTTTTGCTTCTGAAACTCCACTTGAAAGACAGTTGCAGGCAGCAAGAATTCCACAAATGGAAAATTAATTAAACTTTCTTTTCTCCTCGGTCTCATGTGGATTCTTCCTTTAATTCCTTTCACATGAGGAGCTTGGAGACTGATAGGAATTTACCTGCAAGCTAAATGGAAATTACAATGGAAGAGCTTCAGGAAAAATATATATAGAATCCACTAAAGGTGGATACAACATGATAAAGTTAATGCGAGAATAATTGCAATATTAGCTGCTCTTCAGAACCAACATCTGAGAAATCTTTGTAGGCTCTGTTTTGTTTGGAACAAAAAGGCAATGAAACCACAAACACTGTGCAAGTCTCGCAGCCCCATCTGTTACTGTAATTTTTTGCCTCTTGCAGTTCCTATGATTGTCTGCGTGATGATCCCTTCGAACATGACTGGCCTTCCCTTCCACAGCTGCCAGGAATTCACTACTCCATGAATGAGCAGTGCCGCTTTGACTTTGGGTTGGGCTACATGATGTGCACAGCTGTGAGTACTTAAGTTTGGCTTGTGCTGTTTCTCATCCAGGAGTGTTCTAAGTGTCTCTGAAATGTCCTTAATAGGGCCAGTGTAGTGAAGCCCACAAGGAAAGATGTTGTGTTCAGCTGTAAGCAAGGAATAACAACTAAATGGTAACAAATACGTTCTTATAAGTATCTGGTGGTTTTTTTTTTTAAACTGGAGTTACAGAAATAATTATTCTATATTTTCATAAATAGCTATAGACTTTAAGCAAACAAACTTGCTGCCTTATTGAGCCTCCTGTTGCCAGCAGCTACTTATTTTGCTACAAAACTGCCACCCAGATGTGAAGGAGATGGGTCTGGTGGCACATCTTCTAGTTCTAACATGGGGCAATATGCTTTTATGATCCAATTTTCTGGAATGCGTGATGCATTTTGATGCCTACCATGAGAAAATAAGCGTGACAGCGAGTAGGGCAACTTGCAGGGGCTCTTGATGATATGGTTGGCTCTCTTCTGCCAGGCAAACAAGAGTCAAAGTCTAAATTTAAAGCAAGGCAAGATTAGTGCAATTCTCAGTGGATTGGCCTCAGAAAGCAGAGTCTTCTGCAGCAGGGCTGTGCTTCCGACCTCCAACTCTTCAAGTAGGACAAAATATTAAATGGAAAGAGATGTTTTCAGCTTGTGTGGCAGCTGCTAAGACATAACATTGCCGCTTTCACTCCCATCTGCAGGAATACATGTGCCGAGTGGTGTCTCTAGATAATGGATGAAAACCTTTAAAGCATCAGTGTTGTGTCTTGACACAATTCCCACGGATGCTGCCTTGGAAGAGTGTCCCAGCCAAAGAGGGTCTTTTCTTACAGCTGTTCTCCAGAGCCTGGGAGATGCTTTATATTTATATTCAGGCAAAAGCATGCCTAGACAAAGTGTTTTAGTATATTGTGTGGTTGGTGGTTTTTAATCTTCTCCTACTAAAGGTTTTGCATTGTAGGTAAAATGCCAATTTACTAATTGGGTCAGGGTCCTGAGCTCAAATGTTCATCATCCTGAGAAGGTGATTGCAGGAGCTGAGCTACAAGCTGAGCAGCTCATTTCCTTCTCCCATGAATACTCAAGGAATTTTTTTTTTGTTTGACAAATAATGCAGCACCATTTGGAGAAGCTGTAAGAAAAGGCTTCTTACTGTCTAGGGCAACTGGTTTCCCCCTTGCCCCATCTGCCTTTGGTCACTAGTGTAAAACTATTTTTGCCCAACTTTATTCTGTCAAATGCAGGTGGGATCTCCCTTCAGAGTCACTGACGGTTTGACATGAAAGCTCAGATATGCTCAATTCACAGACTTCTCAGGAATCAGTGCTAACACCTGGAATTTTACAGCTAGGAAAGGACAAACCCCACCACGCTGCAACTTCTGTTGCAGTTTCCAGTGGGAGCTCTCTCAAAGCATCGTGCACTCTGACTTTTCTTGCGTTTCAGTTCCGTACATTTGATCCCTGCAAGCAGCTGTGGTGTAGCCACCCTGAGAACCCCTACTTCTGCAAAACAAAGAAAGGGCCTCCGCTGGACGGGACCACGTGTGCACCAGGAAAGGTGAGAGCTGGTGCTGTGTGTACCCACACACTCACGCGTTTTCACGTGTGCTCGTATGCAGCTGGGGATGTTCCCCTTAAAATCAAGGAGAACAAGAGAAGAACCTGAAGTCGGCTAAGATGTGGGGCAAACTCATGAATGCAAGTGAGGCTGTTGAGCAGCAGGAGGCAGGGGCTGGCATGTCGTACCTGGCAGCTCTGTGGCCATCAAACCCTGTTGTCAGGCAAGCCACGGAAGTGTCTCAGATTGCCCCGTGCTTTTTGGCAAGTCTTTGTCGCAGAGCCAAAACCAGGGAAATTTCCACTCATCTATGACTTCTGTGAGGTTGAGGGGTTGTGTTTGTATCAGTGGTGTTGTCATGACGCTGACGGGCTTTTCGTGGTGTGGAGGTTTGCAGAGAGCAGTGAGGTCCCGGCGGTGGCAGCCAAGCAAGGGCTGCTTTGGCTGCCCCAAGGGAGAGGATGGATGTGGGAGTTGAGTGCCAGACAGAGAGAGCCAAAGTGACGGCAGAGAGGGGCTGTGAAGAGAGAAGGGCAGATTTGCGGAGGTGGATTTTCTAGCTTGATGGGAGTCAAGGGAGGCGTGAGGAACTGTGGAAGGAAGGTGCGAGGTGGCAAGAGCTCAGACAGCCCTGACTCCTTGGCCACCGTGCTGGACCTCCTCCAGGTCTCAGTTGTCCTTCTGCGGAGGTCACGCTGTGCTCATAGCGGATCTGTCCTCCAAGTCCTTTGAAGTCTGCTGACAAAAGCTGGCTTCCCTGGGCTTTCATGCACTGACTGAGGGGGAGAGGAAGATGTTGCTACTTGGAAAGATGTTTTGTAAAACCCAGTGGATGACATCATTTATGCGATAAATGAACCCTATTAACAGCTGCTGTTATGGTTTGAAATGTCGTTTTTATGAAAACATATTGTAATGCTAGATTAATTCCCTAGCAAGTTGTGCTCTGTATAGACTGCTCCCTTCTTGTTTTCTCTTCTTTAGACTATTCCTGTTATAACAGCTCTGGTTCTTGCTTAAAAAAAGATAAATCTAAATTACAATCCAAAATCTTAGACAGTTTCTTTGGATTCAGTTTTCTATATCTCAATTTTTGCATTAAAATTATCCAAAAAACCCCCAGAAAAATACAGTTATATTCCATTCTGTTGCATCACCCTCTTCCCCAAACAACTCATTCATGTCAGTGTTTTAACAGAAATGAGAAGAAAAAAAAAGAACTTGTAACCATACAGTTAAGGATCTGTCAGTGCTTCCATTATAAACAATTTGTCAGGATATTATGCAACTCAGCTGTAAAAATATTCTCTGGACTGGAACTTGGGATCCAAGGCTTCAGCAGACTGTGGAGACAGCCAGGCTTTTTAGTTGAGTGGAGATGCAAGAGAGTATGTGCACATGCTGAAGTTTCAGTAGATGATGGGACTATTACTGTTTTATTCCCAGAGGAGCTGTCCCCATTTCTTGATATATAAACTTATTGCAACCTTCCAGAACAACCTGAGAAAATTATATAAAATGAAAACCATTTTGTTAGATAGGGCTCAGCAGTCTGAGCTAAACACTTTTTTAAAAACAGCATGAGTTACGAAGGTTATACAACTGACTTTGTATATCTGAGCTCAGCATTTGACCAGTGTATTTATTGCTTGTTGGTGTTTTTAATACAGGCACTGCATTAAATCAGATCAGCCCTTTTCCATCTGTTCGTTTCTTTTGCTTCCCTGCTTTTTATTTGGCCTTCCTCGACTCACTCTTTTCGTTGATTAGGACAATAGCAGAGATTCTTACCTGGAAGGAGAGGTGCTGCAAAACGCATATACTGCCCAAAGCTGGGACTCAGTTGCAGCGCGGCGGCCTCTTTCAAGGTACAGGTCCCATCGTACCTCATCAGCACATGAGGAAGAAGGAAATAACTTCAAACTCGATCCGCTATTTTCTTTGGAATAACGCCAGAAGAGAAAAGAACAGAAACATAAGCAATTAAAGATGTTGATTCAAAAAGATCCATTTGTTTCCCACTTCAGAGACTTGCAGTTTTCATGATTTCATACCGCTAATTCCCAGGGCCTATTTTAAGCTCAAACCAATCACAACACTGCTGATGTGTCAAAGAAACATCCTGGCTTTGCAGCAGCTGAGGGGACCGAATGCCAGAAATGAAAGCGAAGTTCGGGAGAGCGAGGCGGCGTGTGGTGCCTCGATGTTCTCACCTCAGCCTGGTGTGCAGATAGCTGACAACTGGGCTCTGCACGCCCCCACACTCAGCAGATGCTGTTGAGGAGAACCCAGGCCAGCTGCCTCCTCTCTAACTGATGAGTAAAGGGCAGGAACACCTACGGGAGACGCGAGATCTGTAGCACATTTTCAGCAAACGCGCTGAGAAGGGCCATGACTTTGCACACCCAGGCTCTGTCTCAGACCTGGGCACTCACCTTTAGAAACGATTAGACTTTCTAATGCTGCCTATACGTGTGTGTGTCTGCATACATAGAGGTGTGTATTTAAGTAAATCTATGTAAATGTATGCAAGGTCTTCCGTGAGCGTGGCTATTTGAAATCAGATGCCAAAAGGGTGAGGTTCTGCCGTTTCAAAAGCTTTTTAGTAAGTCTCCTTGTGCAAGTGGAGACATAGAACAACCACTATGCTAATTGGCAGCAAACTAATAATTTGCTGAGTTTAGGGACAGAAAAATGAAACATTCTCTTGGACCTTCCAAGCCAGAGAAGAAAACTACTATTTTGATAGAAACGTAGAAGAAATAAAATATTTTATATTGCTTCAGGCCTGCTTTTTTTTCAACTAGATTGAGTTTGCAATAGCAACAGGGAAGATTCTGTCAATTTTATGAAGCTCCGATGATGCAGCAACTTGCAGTTACTTCTGTATCTGAATGGTCACGTTAACTTCCCTGAAATAACTCCGGTGTGTAAAGTTAAGCACGTGGAGAGTCGGAGTCTTAATGTGAAGTCAGAGTCACGCCATAAATTGCTGCAGTTAACCGTGCAGGTGAGGCATCACTGTGCAAAGCTTAACTCTGCATAGCATTCTGTGGTTCAAAAGAAAACATATGCTTTCAGCTGATAATTTATTTACTTGTATACAATTCTGTCAGCTCCACCGTTAGCCTCAGGCTTCTGAAGCTGGGCAACCTTCAGAAATACATCACAGGTTTTTGTTGTTCTGTTCTTTTTCAACTATTCTTCTTCTGAGGAGACAGTTATATCGCCTAACTGCTCTCCACAGGATAGAGATAAAACCCCAAATCATTCAAGCGAGGAGATCACATGCTCAAGTCCATCTGCTTGCTGCAATGACCTACACCAAGGTTTGCACCACCTGAGCTTCCTTTGCTTCTTTTCTTGAACAGAAGTAAGAGCCTGGTACTGGCCCCTGCCAGCCCGGCTGATGTTGCTCTTGGATTTGGCTTCTCTGCCAAGGATCCAGCCCAACCATAGCAGGTCTTCTATGTGCTTGCCCCATGCTAATGAGACGATCTGAGTCAAACTTGGAATGATTTCTGTAATTTGTCAGGAAAGGAAGGGAATGATTAAACATTGAAATAAATAGTATTATTGAGAAGTGGACCGAGAAGAAAGGTTTCTGAAAACATTAATGCGTACTCAAAGCAGTCCAGATAATTTCCCACTGAGAAAGCTGACCTCAGCTTCTCTTGGCGACAGGAGACAGATGGGTAAGTGTATGATGTGTTAGTCACCACAGAAACAGTGAGAATACTCGGTTCTCCACTGAAGAAACTTTTACTGGCTCAGGGTAGACTTTAGTGTTAGAGCTTTCATTTTATCCCTTGCAACTAATTATTCTCAAACAGATGGAGCAGAGCAGGGACTGCCTGTGTGTTATGGGAAATGCAAATAAAAAAGTAACCCTCTCCTGATATGATCTCAGGAGAGCTGAGGGCCACCAGCTGTGATGCAGTAGGAGGGATTACCTGGTAGACAACAGGGGTGTCAGGTGAGGAGATCAGAAAGTTGCAAGTTACTGCCCAATGCAAAAGAGATCTGTGAGTCTTTTCTCGAAAAATTAACTTGCAGATGCGTTAAGCCCACAGGAACACACTGGCTCTTTTTTTGGCGTCCACAGCAGTTGTTTCAAAGAACTGCTGAAAACAGCAGTGGAATGTTTTACTGCAAGAGATTTAAGCTTCCTCTCCTGGAAATTGCACTTGTTTTGGACTGTCCTGTTTGCCAGAAAAACAGGCGAGACTGCAAGAAGTCATCTTGTCTTCTACTAAGAAAACAATTTGCATTTACCCATGTGGGGCTTTTTTCCCATTAAAAAAAAAATCAGCAATTTGCTTTACTGTGCTTCATTCTTTAGATGAAACCCCCTGTTTATGGAGGGACTACTGGCTGAAATTGGCTCTTTTCCACCTCATTATGTAGTTAATGTGGCAGCAATAGGAAGGATTGGCTCTATCTTCCTTTATTACACTGGAGATAGCTCCGTCTCTAGTTTTACCTTCTCACGTGTTTTCTTGCATGGGTCTGCACAGAGTAAGACTCTGTTCTGAATCATTTTGTTTTATTTAGGCTCCTTTCTTTTAATCCACAAACAAAAAGGCAGAGCAAGGGATGACTCATTTTACACAAATGCGTGTCTCCTAATATCTCTGCCTCAGCTTCCCAACAATCGGCGTATGACCAGCTCCTCCAGTGAAAATCAGTGCTGCTCTTTCCTTTGCGCGGCAAAGTCAGTAACACTTTTCCGTGTTTGCCTTCCAGTTCAGGCACCAGTCAGAGTGTCACATAGGTGGTGTATTAGTGGTTGTTGCAAACCCACATCCTGCTGTTCCTGGCTAAGGAAAGGGAAAG